>NW_017139212.1:813911-919942 GCF_001652005.2 Ceratina calcarata | reverse complement strand
CTATTTCCTCACAGATGGCGAGGCATGTCCGGTTTTCCGCAAAATGTCGTCTTTAAAGTATTCGGTCCCCCCGTTTCAACATTGAAATAGAGGGGATGTTAATGCGTGACGAAGGAAGAACCGCTCAGATCGGAGTACGAGTACGCAGACTTCGGTACAGTTCGCGCAACGCGTCACCGCCAGTACAAATTTGAGCGTGCGTTTTCCGGCTCGAAATCGTGTGCGCGTGTGAATATTATCGAATCGAAACTGGAGAACTGTGCGTTCTCCATTTAGTGGATTCCGTGCCGGTTGAATTAGTGTGTTTGACAGTGTTTCACTCACGGATTCGCCGCAGCATTCGTGTTTTGGATAAGCCTACACGCGTTGAAAAGGTACGTCTACCTGAGGTTCCTCATTTTTTGTACGAAACAATCGATCTGCTGGTAATCGGGCGCCCCGGTGTTCGCACGTCGATCTTTAATGCGGTAAGGACGCGTAGCTTGGAACGAAATCGTCAGGATTTCGTAGAATCGCTCGTTAAAGGAGTGACGGAGACAGAAAATTCGCGTGGATTAGGATTTCGCATGTTTATCGTCCTCGTAACCGGTCGGAAAACAGAAAGTTTACGCGCGAAAAGGTCGCGGGTCACGTGGGACATTTCATACGAGGGATTCAGTGATCCGTTTTGACCCCGCTAAAAAGTCCTTGCTCCTTAAAGCCTTTCTTCCGTCACGACGGAGGAATTCCACGCGAGCTCGCCCGAAACATTTATCCTTGATCTTTCGAGATTAGCCACGTTCATTTGAATACTAGCTTTTAGAAGTGGCGTTTAAAAGTCGGAACAAAAAATTTTATTCGACAGGAACAAATACAAGAATCCTTTATGTGCAATCCTTGGCCGCATTCATTTAAATACTAGCTTTTCGAAGCGATGTTTAAAAAATCATGGAGACAGAAGAATCCTTTAGATGCAATCCTGTAACAATCATCCTTGTCGAGACGAGTCTTACGATCATAGGAATTTTTCCTACTAATCGCAGACCTATGACATGAGACGTACATTATTTATATCGCGTTCAGTAATTCTTAGAATTGATCTTACATCAATAGGAGAACTTAATGCTATTAATGTCAGATTACAAGATAGACTCGGATAGAAACAACCGCGGAATTTTCAAATTTAATCCACGGCTTACGAGTGATCGATCTCCTCTGATAAAAGAAATTCAATATCAACCGATATCACGAGATGCCTCCACAAATATGAAATAGCACGTTCGCATCAAGTGTTCAATTATTAGATTAATCATTTGCAGTTGGATAGTGATTTTAAGAAGACGTGCGATAGTTCACCAATTCCGTAGGCGTTCCGAGGTCTGATTCGTCGGGCGGCTGGAAAAGCGTGGAACGGAGGCACGAAAGCTCGTAACCGGTAAAGATTTTTCTTTTCCATCCGCGGTCGAAACGAGTTCTCCGGGAGTGCAAGAGCTGCGATCATAACGGAGCACGCTGGCTAAGTTGAAATTGGAGCGGACTTCGATCCTTTCCCGACCGAACGGTATAGCTACCCGGCGCGCGGCGTTTGATCGGCCTTAGCCTCGGCGTTCCACGAGGAAATAATATTACGCGCACCGCTTCCAGTTTCTAATGAGCCCCTCCAACGAGCCGAGCGCGAGAGAGTTCCTTTACTCGCTCGGCGAATACCGTAATTCTCAATGGACCTCCTTTTTCCTCTCTCTCCTTCTGCCTTTCACGCGCGGTCCTTTTTCCCTCCCTGCCGCCGCAACCTCTCCCTTCGTTTTCCACTACCACTACGGTTTTCGCGTCCGTCCCCTTTCGATGCGCGTCGCGGGCGAAAGTCGTGTGCGTCGACCAGCGATAGATAGGATTAACTTTTTCCTGGCTTCGAATATTTGTATAAAGACTGATCGTAATAAGGAAACTGTTTTCGAAAAATCTTTGTTCAAGGTACAATACGGAAAACGATAGAAGATGGCATAACAGGGATGGGTATTTATTCTGTGATTAGATGATCGACACAGATTAGTGTTAAGATACGGATTACGCGATGTTATCATTTGGTCAATAGACAAATCGTTAGAAATGAAATATTACTTGTAAACATGATTTCAGTCCCTGTATATATGTGTATCTTTCTAAAAATATCCGGTTCGATGCATCGATATGCAAATACAAGCACGCGTTACGATGCAGATTAAGTATCCGATGAGCTCACCTGTTCAAAGATTCATTATGTTCGATCTCTCTCTTGGCTGCAAATCTTTTCATGCAACGTTCGATAGTTCCGTAAAACTCTCGAACCGTTTGGTCTTTTCCCTGACTCGACACCAGAATGGGTCCCCTCGCTGGTCAACGTTAGTTGGAGTACTACACAACGTACGTTTCTCATGCGTGCGCGCGCGTGCACATGTTTTCTGGGGAGTTGCTGGACCGCTCTTAAAGTTCCCCCCTCGCCGTTCCCCCCCCCCCCCCCCTGTTCGCTGCGACCGCGTGTACCAGAGGAAGAGGAGCGAACGCGGGTGGGAAAGAGACGCAGAGAAAGATCCTTGGCGAGTCCTGGAACCCAAGACGAGCGAACAAGCCTCCGAGACTCCGGTTACAGACTTCAAGGCTTAACTCGCGTTATACTCCCGCGTTCCGTCAATCGTGGATTTACGGACGTAGTAAAAAAGAAAAAATTCTCGCGTGCAGACGTTATCGCGGCTGCCGGCGTCGCCGCCGGCTCGGGTATCGCCGTCGTCAACCTGTTTCGTCGATTCCACTACGCGGGTATAACTAGGAATTTAGGGTACCGAATGTGGGACAGTAGTGTGTCTCTTGCCTCGAAACAAAAGTTTCCAACTACCTGCAGACACGAAAGTAAAATACACGTCGACTGATTCAACAATTAGTATTGCGTTTGTAATATAGAAAAGACACTTTCAAATTCTAAGATTTCTAAGATGCCACTAATGATTCATGGCGGCGATGTAAAAAGAATACAAATAGCACGAGTTTCAATTCTGTATAGATTAGAAAAGAAATTTGAACAGATATAATAGAACCGATTGCCGTCATTTACACGTGTTCACGTCACTCGATCTGTGAAGTAGGGTCGAATTTTGGTCGTATATCTCGATTGGCGTAATTAGTTGTAAGTCGTTTGTACGTGACCCGTGCCGTGACGGCACGCGTCGACGGAATACGATATAAACGTAGGTTTCATCTGGTGCGTGTGTGCACGACTTGTTGACGGCCGCGACGACGGCGCGACGGTGAATGTAAAACTGGCAGAACGCATGCAGGAATGTTGATTTTTCTCGTCAACTTTCTACACGCGTCTGACGTCACTGCGAGAATCATTGTCGAGTGCAATGGAACGTTTCACACGGATTTTTCGCAAAAGAACAACATTATTATTCGGGAATAGAATGCACCGGTTCAAGTTTTATAGAAAGAGAGAAAGAGAATATATTAACATTTAAAGTCAGCCGATTCAAGGTTCCCATAACTCAGTTAGACCGATCATAAAGTATCGAACTCTGGCAAAATTCTGATTTAAATATCAGAAATGAATAGCGTCCGAATTGATTGCCAGATGGAGACGATTTATAGAGAAACAGATAATAGCTGGCTGTAACGTTTAAGATTGTAATTAATGCAGGAATGGCGATAAGATAAGAAAATAAATAGTTTTCAATTGGTACTGTAGCTATCTCTGACCTCGTAGCGCGAAATCATTATTCAACGCCTATTCTCGGCTATAAATTCATATAACTTCACTCACAGCAGCGGCGTAACGAAAGAATTTACTGTTCGGTTAACAATAAGTGAGAAGTGTACGAATTCGGTCAGCGAACTTTAATCGAGTTTCACCGGTGAAATGATTCATTGTCATTCGGCGTCTTGTGCGAACGCGAGAAATTATAATGACCGTTTCACTTTTTGTCATTTCGCTTCTGTTTCTGTTCCGGCTCGACTGCTTAACAGCTCGTTTATGACGTGTCCAAAGAACTCCACTTCGTATATCATAAGTGGTCTCGTTTTAAGAAGCGCACGACGAAGAGATGAGAGCAAACTCTGTACGACTTCATTCATACGTTCTCAATGATGTTATGATATTCTCAAGATTATTTGGAACAAACTTAGGATATTGAATAATGATACGTTGGGACGTTTAATTACAACGAAGTGCTCCAGATTTCTCTTAAATACCAAAGTAGATTCTCACATAGCGGTGACGTAATGATTCGTCTCGGTTTCCGGTCGAGAGATCCGCGTAATCTAACGGTGGATCCCGTCGATCCACGGAAGCACGCGCGAAACGCAATTTTGCTGAAATTCAATGGCCCGTTAGAAGAGAAGCCGCTCATCCGAGCGAGCCAGGCCGACGGAGCGGAAACTAAAATCGCGAATACTTCAGCAAAGACTCTAAGTAGATGGAATGTATGGAAAAAAGAGAGAGGGAACGAGGAGGAGGATATTCACCTTGGGATCTTATTAAATTATTATTGAGTCGATTAGGTGCCCACTGCTGGAGTAATTGGACGAGGCGAGTCGATTCAGTGGCTCGATTACGCGAACCCAGGCCATTTAGCGTTTATTTCGAATTATTAATAAAATGCGAGCCGACCGCAGCCGCGTTTTCATCAAGGGACGCGGTGTTCTTATAATATTCACGTTACGAACGACGTGAATTCATGCGAGAACGAAAGGGTTAGCGTGGCGCGTGGGAGGACGAAGTTTACAAAAGGCGCCGCGAACTACGTCGTCGTTGCGTAGATCGGAGATGCGATGCTCCCTCGCGACTAAACACCGCGCGGACAGTCATTTTCCGCGAAATAACACGTTCCGTTCGGTCACGTTCCACGGTAATGCACGGGTACACGGGTCCGCGGCTGGTATACAGGGTGGTCTGGGAAGAATTGATTTGAACAAACCCCATCCGTCATTCGGACTCTCTCCCTCACTTATCGAATTTATGAAACGTTTAATGTTTGTAAAAGATTCACCGCGAGACCAAGGACGCGGATAATTGTACGTATAATGCAATTCGTTGCTCAATCCGTTACGTGAAAGTTATAATTTAACAATTAACGTAGAAACGTGACTGACTCGGTTCTTGCGATTCTTTCCCGAAAGATGCAACCTGCAATTAATCGCAACGAATTCGCAGAGCCGAAACGCAAGCGTTAAAGTAATTACGCGTACACTCTCCTCTCGCGATTATCGTAATAAGTATCTTCCTGTGGCTAACAGCGAGGTCGTTGTTTCTTAACCGAGGTAAGAAGTTAAACGGTCGCGATGTTTGCAATAAATAGGTCGTTGAATGCTACTTGCGTCGTCGAGTTAAGTTCAGAATCTCTTAGGCTCGATCGAAGTACTTTTTACGTCACGTTCATGTACATACATTATTTTTTAGTAATCATAATTGATGACATAATTTAATTAAAATTACGCATGATCTTGTTGCGTGAAATTGAAACGACATTGAAACTTTCGAGAAATGAATGATGTCATCTGTACTGACAAATAGTCAGAAATAAATGAGTACTGGTTCGCGACGCAAATGTTCTCGTTCCGCAGTTATGTAAATAATGAACACGCTGCCTATTAAGTTCGACGCCTGTGCAGAAAATTGCAGACACTCCATAGGAACAGCAAAGTGCCAGCTTAATTACTTTAAACAAAAACTGTTAATCAGTTTCGAGATCTGAGGGTTTGCTAATTGGTAAAGATTCCAAAGATAAAAAATAATAGGTAGCTTTCTAAACGCTGAAGCAATATGTTTTCCTTATTATTCTTTTCATTTAGAATTCATTATCAGAATCGTTCGTGATTTCATTTCTAAATTAGGATACGATCGCTTTAGTTTCTTAGAAAATAGGAATCTCCGGGTTACAGTTGTAACCAGTGTAATTGATAAGCAGCAGAGGTTACGCATTTCTGACTCATTTCTTTTGTTCGCGAACCGACGTTCACCACCGGTTACCATATAATTTTCGAACGTGGATCGTGCATTTTGGCTTCTTACGTTCATTCACACACCGCTACCACCGTTCCACTTCCCATAATAAAGAAACACTTCCGCCAAGGAACTGTTATACCACTGAATGAAGGGCTTAAGCGCGGTGCACTATAAAAATGATCCTTGCTTCGTTTCCCACAATGTGAATATTATTTTTATCGCCTAGCAAGAAATTAGAACCAAAATGGTTGCTCGGTGTAGGTTGATTCGTATTCTTTTGACGATAGAAAGCAATTTACATAGTCTGGCCGTGCAAAAACGAGAAAATTCATTGTGTAAATCGGAACGGTGACCCTGAACCCCAGAATCAGGGTCGAGAAAAGGAAGTCGAGTGGCGGACAAGTGCCACCGGAAAGTAGGGAGCCGTTGAGGCGACTCGTTGCCAATGCCAGCCGGTGACCAAATATAGGCGTGTCGTCATATCGTTTGAACTTGCTAGACCTTGTCGTACACACTCTTTTTTCGTCAGTTCTTTTCGTCGCATGCCACGCCGGATGAACGTTTGCCCGAGCTATCAGTGTCAATAGTGCGTCGGTTTCTCTTTTCTGCCGGCGAGACGAGTCTCGGTAATAATACGGTTCGGGTTTCGCCCGGTGTTCCAGCTGTGCTCTTCCAGAATCTCGTCGCACCGTGTTTCCGGAGTAACTTCCTGTTGATCTTCTGACTTTTTCTCTTTAAAAATTATTTTTTAACAAATTTCGAAGGAGACACCTTAACTAGTTCGAAGAAATTTTATTTCTGCACTTCTCATAATGTTATCTTATTTACGATATGATTAATCGATTACGAAAAACCGTCGAAGGCTTATCTAGATGTTGCAAAAGGTACTTGCGAACGTTTCTTCAGTTATGGCGTGGCGCATCCAGCGTGCTTCCGGCTGAATCCCGCGCGCACGCTTCCTATTCCGAATAAATAAACTTATGCCCACTGGAAAAACACCTGGAAGCAGTTATGGCTCTATATCAATTTATTTTTTTTTTCTCCACGATTAGTAAACACAATTAGCCGCACGCGAGTATTACTTTCTATTCCCGAGTTAATTGAAAGTAGAGATAAATAATCGCGGTAATAGCCTAAAGTACATACTTTTTACTTTATCAGCAGATTCTGATTAAAACTTAGCGATACCGAGCTATCGAACAGCGTTGAGAGTATTTTTCATTGGACAAAGTAAACATTTGTTATACAATTTGTATACCGCAACGTCATCGAGAATTCTGTAAAATAATTGCCAAGTCACACGGGGGGGCACCGTCCAAATTATTTTCCAGCCAAGAACAGCATCGAGTAAATTTTTATTGCCAGACATCGTTCCAAAGGTTAACTGGCAGCCATAAAGAGGCCAAGACGACGAGCGCGTTAAAAATATTGACAATATTACGGCACCGTTGACAATCGTTAAGCTAGATTATGGACGTACTTAAGGAAGCGGTAAATATTGGCACGGGCGAGATGATGGTGACACATCACAGAATGTCGAGTAAAAGCTATCATTGCGATTCCGCATGATCGGCCCCCTTTGGCGCGTTCACCGTGTTTCCGGAACGATTACTCGTTTCCTGTTAACGTTCAAAAGTTTCAATAAATTATGTCACCGCGCAGGCGACGACCGTAAAAATTTATTTGCTAAATATTTCTATCTATCGACGTCATCCATGACTCGCATTCGGCGAATCGTGATTCACAGCAGGAATGAAAGAGTTTATCATTATTTGCGATTCTTCTTAGAGTCATGAAAAATTGTTATGCTTGTACAAATTCGCTCGATTATTAGATACGAACGTAAAGTTTCGTTCGAATTCTAGCGCGGGACATGAATTTCGATCGAAGCCGAACGGGTTAATCGTTACGCCAATGTGGGAGGTGCACATACACACTCGGTACTTAGCTTCTACTACACAAAAGAGCAGTGGACACAACACGCCGGCGGCGATACGTGCGATAAGAGAGTTCTGTCTGTCAGTGGTCTTTGGCTAACAGCTGAATCAGTTCGGTGTCGCCATTCGCGGACGTCTACACACTTAATTTTCGCTCGTCTCAAACCCCGCGTGACTTCTTTGTGGAAATATTCAAACGAGAGCCATGACCGTCGGGTCGGATTAACCAGTGAACAGTAAAAAAAATCATGTCACGTTCCAGCTACGGTACGTTAATCCAATTCAGAGTTTCACGACATAATAGACGTCCGACGAGAGTCAGGATTTATGATTGATCGATTAGAAGTTACGCTGTTTAATAAAACAGATGTGTAGACGAGAGATTAGGTAGCTAACTCTAACTGATCACGCATTCTACGCGTAATTAGAGCTCGATTGGTGTCGTTTGCTGCTTAGCCTGCTCGTTCAATTTAATCGACTCGCTGTTTTCAATGCGCCTTCACTGTCTCTTCGTGTTTGAACATACTCGTACCAAGTCGTTTTGCAAGCAAGGTTTATTGAAGTTCGAACACGTTTACAGTCAATGATTAATACTCGAGAAGATGAGAAGAATTTTGTTTAGAAATAGTTTTTCTATGACGGTGTGACGACTTTTTCTATGCTATTCTTATATGGAATGGTTGAGAAGCAGGCGTTACGCTCGAGAAAGCCGCAAGCGCGTAGACGTTTGTACGCGTTACAATCGCGGTTACATGGTTTCCAACAGCTTAGAGAACGGGACGGAGCTTAAGTACTCTAATCAAATCTGCGACGTTACCTGCCTTGTCATTGCTCTCTCGGGTCCGGCACGCTTTTCAACGCGAACCACTGTGTTCCTCCTCATTGGCGTACACCTCCGACCCTTTACAGTCGTTCCTTCATCTGATTCCCACATAAATTACTTCTCAAGAGCATCGACTAAGGATATCTGTTAATTAAAATAAGTGCGTATAACTCCCATGTAGTATCAGAATTTTTCCAACCCTTATTTCGATCGTTAATTGGCTCGTATCTACGTAGCGAACACTATTACTCTGAATAATATGTTTTTCAATGACACGATACAAGGCGTAGGTTCTGGAACGAGCGGTGTACCAGCGCATTTAACTATGTACGGAGCTCAATTAATTGTAATCGGGCTGGTCGCTGCTTAGATAGCGTATAAACTCGGTTGAATAGACGACGTTCGATGAACTGCTCGCAGTAAACGATCGGTTCTAAGAATCTACATTTTCCTCTTAACAATAGGCCCGACCACCGCTGTGTCTCGATCCGAGAACCGCGTGAAATCAGAGGGGGACTGCGCCGGTTTGAGCTATTTCCAGCTGTCGCGACGTGATAGCTTATCTTCTTCAAAAGGAATTTACATTTTCTCTTATGAATAGAAAGCTGGTTTCATCCGAATTTTTCGGTGGAACGATACTAAACGTTACCGAGTTTATCAGGCGTGATAAGACCGATACGAATCGGTTAATACACTGATAAGGCACGTACCGTCAGCTTGAACGTGTCGAACTTACGCAGGCGTAATCGTAATCGTTTGAAAAAGAATGCCGTGTCCTCCATTTATAGAATTCTGAGATAATCGCGAACCGAGTTTATCGTCTGTCTTAAACAACGCGACGTTCGAGGTTTTCTTTAAAATATCGATGGGTGGACGAGAGGGTAAATGAACGGTAAGCGCGAATCACGTTTTAGCCGGGGCAGCCAGTCTCCTTTATTTTTACTAGCGTTCGTGACTCGACAAGATTATTGTCCCTTTGGGTTTTATCGTCGCTCTCGCTCGCCAGCAGGCATGTGTCAGATTTTTTCCCACCTTATAAGGAACGAGCGACACGATTCGAATGAACGTGTATGGGAACGCGAATCGCTTGTTTAGCCGTTTAATAGGAAAAACCAATGCTAACAGCGGTCGCTGCTCGGTAAACAAGATTATTTTTAACGTTCGTCAACGAGAATGAAAGCATGTAAAACGTTTCCCTTAAAACGGAACAGGAATCAGTCGTTTCCATGTAAATAAAGCGTGCGCGTTGAACGTCCGGGGAGATGAAAGGCGGCGTCTAACTTTGGCGACAACGTTTTCGGTTACAGGGGCGCAGTATGTGCCCGGCGCTGGGCTTGGCGCCGCACCCCAGTACAGGAGTTTCAACCTCGAGTACGCACCCACATATCCGCCGTCCAGAGCCGACAAATACAGGGGTGGTACCGATATACAAAAGAGAATGACTCAGAGGGAGGACACGATCAGGTTCGAGCAGGGCCGCATCAAGGCCCTGCAGGAGGAACGTCTTCACATACAGAAGAAGACGTTCACCAAATGGATCAACTCGTTTCTATTGAAGGTACATACATGCCCGTGTCCTCGTCCCTTGACTGGTACACTGAGATCACCAAGTGACCAATCCTAACGACGTTCAATCTGACTCTTCATTATTTTACACACTAGCTAAGGATTTAGAACTAGATCACGTACTACTGCATTTGTTTTTATTTGGAGCCAGTCACGATCTCGGTATACCAGTTCGTTGTACCAGTTAGGGATCAATCGAAGATGCGATATTGAAAATCGATCGTGTTCTCATCTCGCAGGCGCGCATGGAAGTGGACGATCTGTTCACGGACCTGGCGGACGGTAAGAAGCTGCTGAAGCTGCTCGAGATCATCTCCGGCGAACGTCTGGCCAAACCCAACAATGGGCGAATGCGCGTGCATAAAATCGAGAACGTGAACAAGTCCCTGGCGTTTCTCCACACGAAGGTAAAACCGCTTTCTCACGGATCAGCTTAATTATCTCCTATCTTATCAGTTAATTTTACGAAGCAACGAAAATCTGTTATAAAATATACTAATTAATTATCGACGTCTCTCTTAACGAGGATCAGAAAATTTCGCTCGGATATACGTATAGAGATCCGTTGATAGATCTGATTGTTCGTTAGAGGAGAGGAAATAATTCTCACGCTTTCGCGATTGTCTTTTTCGTCTCGCGACAGCGGTAGCAGGTTTGCGTAGTTTATGTAAGGGACTGTTGCGCAAGCGAAAACTGAAATTTTCTCCCGGTCGAAGCTTTTCCTATCCACGTTAATAAATGACAGTACGTGCCTGCTGTTAAACTATGTAACGTCATAAAAAATATACGAACGAATCGATAATTCATTGGATTTAAATACGGACAGAACACGTAATGCGTGGCTGCTACTTCCTGTAACCAGAGAGATCAAACGTAGAAGCCAGGACCTTTGTATTCCCGTAGGGTCTACAAAATGCCACGGTTAAAAGTTTCATAGCTCTTTTTTACGAGTTCGGTAGAATTGATAATAAATCAGAAAATTCAGACGCGTCTCGCCCCCGCGGCCGCGCGCGTAAGTGCATTACGTCTGGCCGTATGCGGTGTACGTAAATGTTGGTATTATGTCATAAGCTACGAAGCATAGAGGCCATTCACGAGGACTTCGCGCTTGTAGGGCCTCGGTCGCAGGTACCACGTACACGTAGGACGTCTTCGGGAAACTCTGCCCGACTGTCACGTTAACTGAACCCTTATTTCCTTATACGCGGATACATTAAATCGTTGAATATTCCTGGCGACGATCGGACGTTAGAAAGTCAAAGGAAATCTATAATTCGCGATGGTGCTCATTGAAAACGTCTCTCGCACTTTGAAACATCCAGCCGATATGCGCGGATTTTCTTTCTCCACTTTCGCAACGAGGTTGTTAAATTTTATTACCCATTGAGTCGAGTCTCCTTAACCCTGGCGAACACGCGTAGCACCGAGGAGATATTTCTAAAGAGCGGCAGTGCCTGTGTAATCCTCGGGACAGCAAATAAGACCCAATGAGATTCAAAACACAATTGGTAATCACTCTTTTCGGTGGTAATCGGTACCGAGGAAGTCTGTAAATGGCTTTATCTCTTCGATGGTTAACGCCAGCGAAAAAATTTTGCGTACGGAAGTTGTAGTCTTCTACAAGAAAGGTTCTATGCATTTCTCTTCCAACTGAATTTCTGAACTTCAAAGATGTTCGTTATTTTTTTTTCTTGATCGACTAAGGACTCGTGAATGGAAAGTTATTCGTGGAAAATACACGTTCCGCGCGTGCCTAGTCGTCGCGTTACGCGATTCGCGACACCGGGTAAGTTACGTAAAGTCATCTTGCTAGTCGCGCGGATAAAAAGTGCAAAATATGCGGACGTGATCTCCAGCCGTTTGCATAAAATCTATGTTCCCTTTCGAATATTTCGCAATTAAATTTCTTCTCTCTCTCTCTCTCTCTCTCGGGCTACCTAATTCATTACCTGCCGTTGTCGCGTATGGTATGGAAATTTTTCGTACTCGTAACCCGTCGTCGAAGATTTGCACGTATCATTTGCATGACGAAGTGAGAATATGTGGGCTTAGCACACTTATTTTTATCTGTGACTTCCTCGTTTCGTCTGACCGTGTACATACTAATTGAGCCGAGAGACAGATCGCGATAAACAGACCGCAAATTTTTAAAACGAAATAAAACATTCAGAGATAGAAAGTTCAAGCATACATCTTTAGATGTTTCATATATTTTAACAGATCGCATTCCTTCCGTAAATAAAAGTTCGATGAAGAAAAGTGCGAATAGAAATGTAAAAATTCGAGGTTTCCAAAGTTCTGAGAAGATGACCGTGCCTAAAGGCTGATGGTCCTCGCCATTGGGCATAGGGGCTGTTCCCATGACCGAAAGAATTCGAAAGCCGACAGTAATTAAGGAGGTATCCTCGGGCCATTCTCAGAAACCAGGCTCCCCCCTTGGCGCGCTCGTACGCGAGGGTAACATTTTTCTGTGTCTAACGCGCAGATGAGAGGCGGATTGATGCAGGGAAAATTCTTGGGTTTAGACTTTTTCAAGTAACTGTTAGTGCAAATCATTTCAAGGAATCGCGTAATTAAATACTTCGTTGCCCAGTACGGATTTGCCGATACGATGTTCGAAGTCGAAAGGGGGGCTTCGTTGTCGACGTTAAGAACCTGATTCGGGGTATTAGAAATAGAGAGCATGGAAGGTTGAAAGAAGACAAAGACTGGAAGGTGCAATAAAAATGATGGGAACGAAGTAGGGGGAATCGTGCAGGGCCGAAGCAGAAACAGGCAGGGAAAAAGAAAGTGAAGAGACCGCGTCCTGCCGCTGAAGGCAGAGAAAAAGGGAGAGAGGGGAGTGCCGGGAGAGAGAAAAAGAAAGTGAAAGAGGATTGATGAGAAGGTAACCGCAAGAAAAGGCATCAAGCCTGCACAATGGCCAAGAACAAACTCGCCGAGCAAACGTATATTAAATATTACAGCGATAATTACCCGAATAAATCATCCGGGCCCTTGAACTCCTTTCGTTATTCGCAACAATAGCTCGATACCAGATAAATGAATAATAACTGGGTCGCGGGGTTTTATGAGAAACCAGACATTCACGATACCAATTTCCCACAGCTTTTAATGTTTCATGCACTATGTTGCATAATACTGACCAATTCCAATCGCTTTGATAAGGAGAAAAGAAAAAGTAAGAGGAATCTCTCTAATAAAAATCAAGATACTGTTGAATTGATACGCGCGGCTGCACAAGGAATATTCACAATGGGGAAGAAGAATCGGTGCCTGGCTCGAATGGGGGGTCGAAACCGAAGGCCGGAGAAGAATCGATTCTCGTCCCGAATACCCGCGAGGGATAAACGAAAGGGATCGAAATCGAAGGGCACAATCGAGGAGGAAGGGAATCTCGGTAGGAAGGAGAGAAGGCAGGATCAAAGGAGCGAAACGGAGGAAGGCCAAGAGAGAAAGAGAAGGAGAGGTCAGTGACCGAGGCGAAACTTGCTAGACCGTGAGTCCCGCAGATGTGAAATGAAACCAGACGGCACATACGTTGCTCGTGTGCTGATCGTTTCACGTTAGACGCCGTTCCATGACGAACGACCGCGAGCTAGAGCCTGTCCACACCTCGGATCAACGCTTCTGGCTGACTGCGAGTTCTCACTGACGCTTACACCCTTACGAAGCGCATGGATTTTCGTCAGAGGCCTTCTGCTTCCAGTCATTCCGCATCTGGCGTCACATTTTCCATACTCGTACGATCGAGAGATCGTCGAGAGGAGCTAATAGAAGTTTCGGTGAAAGTGCACTGCGGCGAACGTGTGACGTTGCATTTCTCAGCAATTATCCTCGTGAAAGGAGCCACGAAACTTAACGAGCATATGTTCGCAGATTGATATAATATATGTATGTACCTAAGCGTTGACGCAAAAATGGAATGATACCGATAACCTCGGTTTTACGACCTCGATAAAAGAAAGAATCTGGTAAACAATTGATTGGGGACGATCTGCTCGTTATCAGCTGTACGATTGCCACTCTGGAACGAGAGCATTGGGTACAAAGATCAGTAGAATAATAACACATTTATTTTCGTTGATGACCGTTGCCGTTGATTTAAGAAAAAAAGAGGATGATTGCTTTTCTTAAAGAAAATTGATGATGTCACGGTCAGTTGAATAATGAATTATGTGGCTTCAACGTGGGACGAGGTGACTCGATATTGGCGTGAGTCACGAATCGGTTTCACGGTGGAATAGTTATTGTAGGAACTCGTCCTCTTCCTGTATTCAGCGACGTATCCGGTGATGCATCCGTGTATCAAATAATCACGAAACGAATGAAATATCGTTTCATACGATCGTGCGAGCGAAAGCATTAAACAAATTCGGCGTTAACTGCCGGCGGTGTCCATAAATATTCGAATTTTCAGTTAGCCGTCACTTTATGCCGGCGACCTCGTATGCATTTCCCAAGTTTCTCTTTTTAGCGCCTGCCAGAGAAAGCAGTACAGGATGGCTCAAAACACTCGAATTTACTCGAAAATCTATGTGCGTCTTTCACAACCGTAGAGGCTCCTTTGTCGCGTGAAGTCTCGTACTTCTACAAACGGGAAAGCACTCGCCGGATAAAGAGAATGTTTATAGAAGTGGTTAAATAAAATTATATGGTTCCTCGACAATAGTAGATTTCCCGTATTTACGATTCTGCCGGAGTAGTTGTCCGAGAGAAAACGCGGGGCTAGCTCGTGAAACGGCCATCAAAATCGCGAAACGGTCGTAAAACCGAAAGGACGCGGCCCCAACCTCCTAACAGATTACATCCACTGGTTTGCCGCGACTCCGCGTAGCCGGTTATCGTCCGCCAGCTGTTCGACGCGTTACCTTCGATACTGTTTCATATCCCGTTCGACGGAAATTACGCTCGTCGCGCACGATCTCTGAGCCATTCGCGATTTTTGAACGGCCCTCTACAACCGCGAGTACTTACTGCGATATTTACGATCAGGGACAACGTTAAGGGTCCATTTTTACGAGCAGCGTGTCCGTAATTTAATTTTCAGTTCCTTCGCCGAAAAAAAGTCCGCTGTCCCTCACGCATTTATCGTTTATCTCGAGAGGGATTCTAGTAACGATTTCCTTCGATCGTTTATGAAGAAAATCGCGTTTAGTCGTTTGAACAGTTTTTAGTCGAGTTAAATAGAGCCTGGAGGAAGAGAAACCATTGTTATCATGAGATCGCTATGGCATTATCCGCGGACCGTTGCATTCGGCAAACGTTGCAGAATACGTTGTCAGAGGACTGGAACAGCGTTCCTCCTGAAAACCGATTTATTCCTTTTGACGCGTATCCTCGAAGATCAACCTTGTGCTCTATAACCGTACAAGGTACTCGCTCCCGGTTAGAGCGTGTCATTGTTTCTTCCATTCTTATTCGCCTTGGAACGCGAAAGAAACTGAGAGAGCAAAAAAGATCGTGCAGCTGTTGGGTTGCATAAGCGACGTGAGGAGAACGAATCGTTTGAAACAATATGGTGTTGTACGATTTTTAAAGGAAAGAACGAGTTAATTACGCGAACCGGGGTCGGAGGATACGCGAATTTCTCGGGTCTCCGGCGTCAAGCGTAATAAAATTTACAGGCGTTCCGATGCCCGAGCGTTACGAGTGTGTGCGTCGTTAAAATTGATAAGAACACGTATTTCAGCCAACAGCGTCGGGAACGTCTTTATTAACGAGACGTTCGTTGATTAGTAGCTCGTCCGCATGCTGATTTACGCATTGATACACCGTGAAGAGTCCATTCCGCCAGAACCATTTTCGTCGACGGATCTTTTCTTTCTACCTTCTTTCCTAGCGCGTCGAGCCAGGCCGCGTAGCGGTTTTCCTACGGCGTCGTTCCCAACTACGACGACGCGCATTCTTGGCAGGACTGCGGATCGGGGAATGTGGATCGAAGGCACGCGGACGACACAGCCTCGCAAAAGGACGTACATACCTGATCGTGACCGTGCGCACGGCGCGGAGGCCTGCTGCACCGCGAGAAAAGATTCCCGGCTGTGTTTCGTCATCGTTTAAGGAATCGGACGCTTATCCGCTTTTACCGTTAAGCCTGTACCGGTCGACTCTTCCGCGTAATCCGGTCTCCGATTCTCGCCACCGCTTCCGGACCATTTTTCAAACCTGTTCCTTCCCCTCCCCAATCGATCCGAAAATAACGATCTTTTGTGTATAATAAAACAATTATTTCATCAGATCGGAATATGTGTTCCTTTCAGCCCAGTTTACGATCCCTCGGCCCGTTCGCCTTATTATCGTTTTCTCTGAACATCGGTTCCATTGCTTAGAAAGCTGGTAATTTTCATCCGGAGGCATGCTAAACTAAATAAGCATCGTTGGTTTACGATGCTGGAGAGTGTTACAATGTAACGTGGCGCGTAACGTTGCAGCGGCGATTTAACGTCGAACGAGCCAATCGAATCGGTCGGCGGCCGAGTTTCGTGGCGACACGGTGAGCACAGCCCCGCGTGGTCGATGCAGTGAACGTAGGAGTCGCATTCCACGCTAAATGCATTAAGAATGCCTATACAGTCCCATTCCGTTGGCTTCGCGGGCACCGGCTGTTCATCGCGACCCCACGGATCAATTTCCAGCTCCTCTCTTGATCTCGACTGAATCGAAGCGAAGTCGAATTAAGAAATTGACGATCGATCAGCAAACGCTGCCAGATCAATTTCACGATTAATTCCAAAGGAAGTATCCTAATTGAAACTGATTACACTAAAGAATCTGATAAGAACGTTCGAGCCTTAATTCGCAATTCGAACCTCCGGTCGAGAGCACAGTTACCCACATTTATTCGAATATTACGATAAACCAGTCTTTTCGCAAAAAGAGCTTGCCTCGTAACGTTCAAGCAGCGCAACTACTCGATAACGGTGCGCGCAATTAAGCGAAATGAATGAACGGACGAGCTTAAAGGACGTCGACTCTCTCGCGTATTCGAGCGAGGACGAGGTAACCTGTTTAACGAGAAAATGATGCGCGAAGTCACCGGATGGATGATCCGGCGATTGATCGATCATCGCTGGAAACTAGTTCACCGGTGCGAGATCAACTGATAAACAGCGATACCAACGATTAATTTACCGATCGTATTGTTTTAGGAGCTGGATAAAAACGATAAAGAAAGATTAAGTGAGACAGATGATGAATAGACCGCGGAATTTTATGTATTTATAAAAGATATATGTTTTAATCGGTATCTTCACTATGGAAAAGTATATAAAATGTTGGGAGCAAAGTGGATTCTGTGACATTTAATCTATGAAAGTCCAGTGATAAATCTTTTGTACTGAGATAATTAATACTTCGTTCAAAGATAAACGGGGAATCCAGATATTGAAAGGCACGGGTTTCGAATCGAGTTTAACGAGAACGCAATATTTGGTGTACCGTGAAGACGCGTACGGGAACTTATACCGGTTATTTAACGCCCGTTGTTGCACGAGTTTTAACTGTGCGACCCCACCTTTTCGTTGGATGTAACAGTACCGTAATCCCTTACTATGCAGCCAGCCCGGGGCTCATTCATTATTCATACGCCGATACTCGTCTTATAACGTGATCGTATGCAGTTCGGCTGGAAATTCGACGTCCGATCGACGGGGTTAACGGACGTGCCGGGGAGATATCGATCTTTACAATAATTCACTTCTAACTCGCGATCAGTCGCGAGCTCATCCGAGTATCAGAACCGATCCGTCACTCGCGTGATGCATTAGGTGTTAAAAACGATAAACGGTATAGATTATGCAGATCGCCGCGCAGATCGGATCTGTTATTATCAACCGATTACGCATACACGGCCGAGTAAGTGGTTGCAAATTACGCGACAGGATGCAGGGGTACTTGCGCCCCGACGCGATGCCGTGTAAATCGGTCCGCGCAAACATTTGTTTACACTCGGTGCCGCGATGATTGATTCCTAGCGCTCACGGTCTCCTCTCTTCCTCTTGTCTATCCGCGTAATTAGATGGAGCGTAATGGTTCGATGCCCGCGCTTAGGCTAACAGACGACTTCCGCGAATGGAAATGAGGATCTTCAAACGATTTCCGCCGTTAGAACTCTTTCGTGCACACGAGTACTAAGAATTCTAGTACAGATCGCGTGCACGCGAATCCCAAAATCATCGACACATTTTTTTAAACGTGTCCCTGTGGCAGTGACTTAAAAGCTTGCTACGTATCTTGCGTTTACTGTTAACGATTTTCACGACGGAGTCGTAACGGGGTTTCGACGCTTATGACTTCATTGATTCCTCGGAATGCGTTCGATCGAGCGTGGCCCCGAAGGTACGAATCGCTCCGGGTCCTCCACGTTTATTATACTTAATCGCGGTGCGCGTTCGTTCTTCGCGATTGCTGGAATGCCGTCCGATCACTTGTTCCGCGCCGGTCTACCAAGGCCGTTTGGAAAATGAAAATCGTTCTTTCTACTCGATCGACGTCTCCGCGGAATCCAAAAGATCTGGAACATCGCATTCGGGTAAAACGAATATTAAAAATCAGATCCTGGAGAACGGAACGAGACCGAAACGAAATTTCCTTTTTCATTTTGCGCGACAGTTTTATTTCGCGGAGTCGACGCCTTGGACGAGCGCCGTTCGTCCAGTTTAAAAAAAAAATTGCAAGATGTGGATGATCCGGCTCCTTATTTCCAATGATTATCATAATATCGGTACATTTCCACTCAAGGCCGCGGTTGTTGCTTTCCACGTGACGCAACCTATGCAACGTGCATGCATATGCGCGTTTTATCATACCGAGATGCACACACGGCCGTCTATTAAGAAGCCCGATGTTTACGCAACGCACACCGATGCCGATAGCGCATTCCGTGTGCTCTTTTACTCTCTCACGAACGCACGATGGAATGCGAATATCATTGTGCCAGAAGTCAGTGCGCCACCGATCCCTTCTCATAAATTCTACGCTACGCCGCGTTCACTTGTTCCCCGAGTCTTTCTTAAACAATAGAAAGTGGAGTCGGATGATTAAATTACACGTAGGGAATGACCAGAATCGTGGAATAGGTGTTGATCGTTTTCAGGTTCGCCTGGAGAGTATAGGAGCCGAGGACATAGTGGACGGGAACCCGCGGCTGATCCTCGGCCTCATCTGGACCATAATCTTGCGGTTCCAAATTCAAGAAATCGAGATCGACGTCGACGAGGAGAATGACAGCAGCGAGAAGAAATCGGCTAAGGACGCCCTGCTGCTGTGGTGTCAGAGAAAGACGAACGGCTATCCCAGCGTCAACATTCAAGACTTCACCGTTTCCTGGAGAAGCGGTCTGGGCTTCAACGCGCTCATCCACGCTCACAGGCCCGACTTGGTCACCTGGTCCGAGCTGCAGCAGAACAAGAACATCGACAACCTCAATTATGCGTTCGACGTGGCTAATTCCGAGCTCGGTATACCCCGATTGCTGGACGCCGAGGACGTGGACACGGCTAGGCCCGACGAGAAGTCCATCATCACCTACGTGGCTTCCTATTACCACACGTTCGCCAGGATGAAGAATGAGATCAAGAGCGGGAAACGGATCGCGAATATAGTGGGACAGATGATGGACGCCGACAAGATGAAGATACATTACGAGAAACTAACCACGGATCTCCTTGAGTGGATCAAGATGAAGATCGGGGTACTGGAGAACAGGGATTTCCCGAACTCGTTGGAGGGCATTCAGAGAGAGCTGTTGGCTTTCAAGCAATACAGAACCGTCGAGAAGCCACCGAAATATAAGGAGCGATCCGAGATCGAAGCTCTTTACTTTCATATAAACACTAGATTGAAGTCGTTGAACCAGCCGGCGTTCACTCCTCAGGAGGGTCAATTGGTGCACGACATCGAGAGGAATTGGGTGGAACTGGAACGAGCCGAGCATCGTAGAGAAGTCGCCCTGAGAACCGAACTCCTCAGACAGGAGAGGTTGGAGCAGTTGAATTACAAATTCGAAAGGAAGAGCGTGCTGAGGGAAGGCTACTTAAAGGAGATGATACAAGTGCTGACGGATCCCAGATACGGCAGTAATTTGGCTCAAGTCGACGCCACGGTGAAGAAGCACGAGGCCATAAGCGCAGACATCTTGGCTCGCGAGGAGCGCTTCCACGATTTGACCAACATGTCCGAGGAGCTCGTGAGAGAGAACTACCACGGTTTGGAGAGAGTACGAGTCAGGGAACAGGAAGTGCTTCAGAGGTGGAAAGAGCTTCTGGCTCTGTTAGATCATCATAAATCGAACCTCGTCGCCTTGAGTTCCCTCATGAGTTTGATGCGAGAAATCGACACGACTTTAGCCAGCATTCAAGAATTGCAACTGAACTTCCAAAGCACGGACGTTGGGCCGCATTTATTGGGAGTCGAAGATCTATTACAGAAGCACAGCCTCCAGGAATTGCAGGTGACAGCGCTCGGTGAGACTCAAAGGAGACTGGGAAGACAAGCGGCGCAACATTTGGCACAGCCACAGAGCAAGGAAGTACCTCTTCTTCAACAAAAACTAGAGATGTTGAATCAAGCTTACGACGAACTCGTCGAGAACAGCAAGGAGCGTAAAGCTCGGTTGGAGGACGCCAGGAACTTCTTCCACTTCCTTCAGGACCACGAAGACGAAGAGTCGTGGCTGATAGAGAAGCAGCGAATCTGCAAGGCTGGGATATCCGCGAAGGACCTCCGCGCGGTGATCTCTTTGCAGCAGAAGCACAAAGCTCTTCAAGACGAGATAAAAGTGCGGAGACCGAAGTCCGAGCAGCTCTGCGATGCCGGCAGAAAATTGATTGCCGACAATCATCCCTCCGCTTTGGAAATACAGAATCGTATCGATTCCCTGCAGGAACACTGGAAAGTCCTCGAAGAATTGGCTGCCCTGAGGAAGAAGCAGTTAGACGACGCCGCGGAGGCTTTCCAGTTTTACGCGGACGCCAACGAGGCCGATTCGTGGATGAACGAAAAAATGACTCTGGTCGCTTCCGAGGACTACGGCGTCGACGAACCGAGTGCCCAGGCGCTTCTACAGAGACACAAGGATCTCGAAGGAGAATTGAACGCTTACAAAGGCGATGTGCAGTCTCTCAACATGCAAGCCGACAAGCTGGTGAAATCTGGAATTTCCACATTGGAATTATCCGCCGATCCCGAACCGGTCGCAGAATTGGAACAGGAAGAGTGGAGCAAGGAGATAAGATTGGTTCCTCAAGACGAATGGGTGGACGAAGTCGTGGAAAGAATGGAGCCTAGAACCGTTCTCGAAGACAGATTGGTACCACAGGTGAAGAGTTTATATCCGTTCAGTGGACAGGGGATGCATATGGTGAAAGGTGAGGTGATGTTTCTGTTGAGCAAGACAAATCCCGATTGGTGGAGCGTGAGGAAAGCGGACGGTACTGATGGTTTCGTGCCGGCTAACTACGTTCGCGAGATAGAGCCGAAGGTGATACAGGTTCAAGTGAGGCGACCGGAGAAGGTCAGAGTCACGCAGAGAGTCAAGAAGACGAAGATGGTGAAGCAGTTGGTTCCGGTCAGGAGAGTAAAATCGATAAAATCCACGGTGAAGCCGGTGAAGAGGAGAGCTGCCTCCGACGGGGACAGCGTCGAGAAACGGTTGAAGAAGATCAACGATACTTACGGCGAGCTCCAGGAGCTCGCTTCGAAGAGACACGCATTGCTGGAGGATGCTATAAGACTTTACGGCTTCTATCGCGAGTGCGACGACTTCGAGAAGTGGATCAAGGACAAGGAGAAGATGTTGAGAGTCGACGACCCAAGAGACAACGTCGAAACGGCCAGAAGGAAATACGAGAAATTTTTGACGGATCTCTCGGCGTCGGGCAAACGCGTGGAGGCCATAGATTCAGCCGTCGACGAGTTCGTCAGACAAGGCCACAGCCAGTTGGACAAAGTCAAGGCCAGGCAGAGGCACATCCATCAGCTGTGGGACCACTTGAACTGGTTGAAGACGCAGAAGGAGAAGAGCCTGGAGGGAGCTTCTAGCGTAGAGCTGTTCAACAGAACCTGCGACGAGGCTCACGATTGGATGCTGGAAAAGATCACTCAGTTAGACACCGCGGAGATTGGTCCTGATTTAAAAACGGTCCAAGCGTTGCAGAGAAGACACCAACATCTGGAAAGGGAATTGGCCCCGGTCGAAGAAAAAGTACGGAAAGTCAACTTATTGGCGAACAGCGTGAAGAGTTCGTACCCGCACGAGTTGAACAATGTGAACGCCAGGCAGAACGAAATCAAAGAGCTCTGGAATCAAGTGCAAACGAAGGCGAAGGAACGTAGATCGAGATTGGAAGACGCAGTGGGTCAGCAGATCTTTATGAACAGTTCCAAGAACCTCATCAATTGGGCGAGCGATATTCAGGAAACGATGAGGGCCGAGGAATCCGTCAGAGACATTGCCACGGCCGAGCAGCTCAGGAAGCAGCACATGGAACTCGGCGAAGATGTACGAAATCGCAAAGACGAATTTCGAGAAGTGGAGGAGCTCGGGAATCAACTGCTGCATCGCAACCCGTCTCTGGTCGATGTCAAAGAACGTTTAGACAAGCTCCGCGGTTTGTATCAATCCGTAACGTCCGAGTGGATGGCGAAGGAAGCCTGGCTTCAGCAGTGTTTGGAGTTGCAACAATTCAATCGCGAGGCTGACCAAATAGAAGCTACCACGAGCTCTCACGAAGCATTCTTAGAATTCACAGACTTGGGGGAGTCTCTGGACGACGTCGAGGCTCTGTTGAAGCAACACGAGAAGTTCGAAAACACGTTGCACGCGCAGGACGACAGGCTGAAAGCGTTCAGCGACACCGCGGATAAATTGATCGCTCAGAATCACTATGAAAAGGATTATATCAACGAGAGGAGGAATCAAGTGTTGGCTCGAAGGAACCAAGTCAAGGAGGCGGCTCAGCGTCGTCGGGCGGCGTTGAAAGCTTCGGAACATTATCAACAATTCTCGGCGGAAGTCGATGACTTGAGAGATTGGTTGGGCGACAAGATGAAAACAGCATCCGACGAGAGCTATAGGGACTTGAACAATCTCGAGCGGAAATTGCAGAAGCACGAGGCGTTCGAGAGAGAGCTGAGAGCCAACGAAGGACAGTTGAGGGCGGTGAACAAAGCTGGGAAAGCTCTGATCTCCGAAGAGAATTACAGATCGGAGGACGTGGGAAGAACTCTTAAGGAGCTGAACGATCAGTGGGCCCGTTTGGTCGCGTTGTCTTTGGAAAAAGGTCGCAGACTCAGGCAAGCTGCCTGCCAACACACGTACAACAGGACCATGGAGGACGCTCGATTGAAACTCGAAGAGATAGAGAACTGCTTGCAGAGCAAGCAAGTCGGAGTCGATTTGAGGAGTTGCAAGGAGTTGCTAAAGAAGCATCAGACTCTCGAGAGCGATATGTGCCAATGGGAGCAGAAGGTCGATGACCTGGTCGCGATGGGCGAAGAGATGGCACACGAGGGTCACTTCGACGCCGCGAATATTCTGAAATCTAGCCAAACCACGCAAAGGAAGTACGTAATATCGTTCATACATCCTGCAAGCTATGATTTAAATGTACAGTTTTTTAAATTATTATTTCATATCGCTGTCATAGGTTCCGTAGCTTGAAGGAACCGGCAAAGAGAAGGCGAGATGCGTTGGAAGAAAGCTTGCGCTTCCACAAGTTCGGTTTCGAGTTAGATGCCGAGTTGCAGTGGATCAAGGATCATCTTCCTCAGGCATCTTCGACGACGCTCGGTCAGAACTTGCATCAGGCTCAGACGTTGCACAAGAAGCACAAGAAACTCGAAGCGGAGATCGTTGGTCATCAACCGATGATAGACAAAACTTTGGCTTCCGGACAGACTCTGATCGACCAGGCTCATCCGGAGAAGAAGAAGGTAAGAAAAGTTGATGAAAAATACTATCCGACGTCTTCGGGGATTTATCTGTTATTGTTGCCAAGGGAAATAAAAATGTGTCGTTTTTGCACAGTTGGAACTGTTACAACAATATCGGGTCCGTAGAGGTAAGGTCGGCACAGATGCATGAATAGCGTTATTGTCAAAATTTAATTGATCAAGATATTTCAAAGGCGATCGCTTATTGAAATAAGAAACGGAACAGAACTCGTCAGCATGCATGTGCTTGTCTTACACGATCAAGACTTATTTTTGTTACACGTTGTAACGCTGTTTCATCATATTTCTGTTAACGAAGTTTTCATTAATTTATTTAGCGAGTTGAAGTTTAGTGTAAATAAATAGTTTCGGTGTATTTTCCCCATTCTTTGCAATTAAATTGCATCACCGAATTTCTGTTATTCATAGATACGAAAATTATGCGACGCGCTGGACGACGCGTGGAGGGATCTTCAAGAGAAGGCCGGAGAGCGGAGCAAGGCTCTCGATTTATCTCTAAAGGCTCAGGAGTTCTTCTTCGAAGCCGGGGAAGTTGAGAGCTGGCTCAACGAGAAGAACGACGTGCTCAGTTCCACCGATTACGGAAGAGATCGCGATGCCGCCACGAAATTATTGACGAAACACAAGGTAAGATCAACTTATACGACACTTGTGTGATCGTTGCAAATGAATGAGAGCGAACCCAGTTTCTCTACGAAAATTACTGTTTAACTTTAGGCAGTGGAATTGGAACTGGATACCTATAATGGTATCGTGACAGAGATGGGACACACGGCTGCAGCTATGATAAACGCGAAACATCCAGATAGTAAAGCGATCGCCAACAAGCAGCAAGCGATCGCTCAGCAGATGAGAGCGTTGCAAAGATTAGCGACGGTGAGACAAC
This sequence comes from Ceratina calcarata, assembly GCF_001652005.2. Taxonomy (NCBI): domain Eukaryota; kingdom Metazoa; phylum Arthropoda; class Insecta; order Hymenoptera; family Apidae; genus Ceratina; species Ceratina calcarata. Next base: position 894,824 of record NW_017139212.1, on the reverse strand, counting down.
AACGACTGATGGAGAGTATGTACCGACACGAATACTTTTTGGAGAGCAGAGAATTAGAGCAGTGGATCAAGGAACAGGAACAGGCGGCCGCGTCCGAGGACTACGGCCAGGATTACGAACATTTGTTGATATTGCAAGCCAAGTTCAACGACTTCAAGCATAGGATCGAGGCTGGCTCGGAGAGATTTAATCAGTGCGAGGAACTGGCCAGGAAACTGATTGCCAACGAGAGCCCTTACATTCAGGATATCGAGAAACGGCAGGAACAACTCGGGTAAGAATTTATTTGAAAAATGTACAATATTATGGATATAGAATTTTGGTATTAGTGGAATTAATACTTCTGTTAAACGCATGTCGATTCTTCAACTTTTAGTTAGAATATTTGTATATATCGTCTAGTAGTTATTTATGTAAATGGTTCGAGGGTAGATCGTATGGTGTCGGGTTACTAACAGTATTTTTGTACATATACTTAACGCAGACCGGACGACGATGATCCTGTAAGGGATGTGCAGAAACAGCATGCTCTCATGAAGTAAGTTGGTGGCTTTCGTAGTATATTGCATATATCGTTGCACGTTCGATAATCGCGTTATACGTATATTTATGATTCTTAACGATGAAACGACGAATGTTTTTAATTATTCATTAGGGAGTCCTGGCAGCATCTCCTTAGCCTCATTCGTAATCGGGAGCAGAGGCTGCAGGCGGCTGGAGAGATTCACAGATTCCATCGCGACGTCGCCGAGGCTTTGTCGCGCATACAGGAAAAGGAGGCAGCGTTACCTGAAGATCTCGGCCGCGATTTGAACTCCGTACTCGCATTGATCAGACGTCACGAGGGCTTTGAAAACGATCTAGTCGCACTGGAGGCGCAGCTCCAAGTTCTGGTCGAGGACGCGTCCAGATTGCAAGCGCACTATCCAGGAAACAACGCGGTGCACATCGATCAGCAACAGCAGATCGTGGTCGCTCACTGGGAGGAACTGAAGGAGAGGTCCGCCCATAGGAGAGATCAGCTGCAGGCGAGCTGCGATCTCCAGCGATTCTTGACTCAGGTCAGAGACTTAATGAATTGGGCCGCGGGTCTCCGCGCCGCAATGTCCACGGAGGACAAAGTCCGCGACGCGGCCAGTGCTCAGATCTTGAAGGCGGAACACGAGGCCTTGAAGGGGGAGATCGAGGCGAGGGAGGACAGTTTCAGTTCCGTTTTAGACCTGGGCGAGGCCATGGTCCAGACCGGGCATTACGCGGCTGCGGAGGTCGAGGAGAAGTGCAACCAATTACTAGAAGAAAGGCAGAAGCTGCACACCGCCTGGCAGCAGAAGAAGGTGCATCTGGACCAATTGATCGATCTGCACTTCTTCCTTCGGGACGCCAAACAGCTGGACAACCTGTCGACCACTCAGGAAGCCGCTTTGAGCGGCGACAACTTCGGGGATTCCGTGGAAGAAGTGGACGCGCAAGTGAAGAAGCACAACGAATTCGAGAAGTTGCTGGTAACACAGGAGGAGAAGCTGACTGCACTGCAGGAGCACGGAGACAAACTTTTGGCGCAGAATCACTTCGACTCGCCGACGATCGCGAGAAGATTGAGCGAAGTCGTTCAGAGGAGAGCGAGGATCCGAAATCTGTGCGAGGCACGCCGGAGGAGATTGGAAGCTGGTTTGTTGCACGCTCAGTTCGTGAGGGACGTCGGGGAAGCCGAGTCGTGGATTGGTGAGAAACAGAAGAAGCTCGAAGCGGAGGCGTCGAAAGGCGAGGTGTCCAGTTTGGAGGACAAGATCAAGAAGCTGCAGAAGCACCAAGCGTTCCAGGCTGAGTTAGCTGCGAATCAGAGCAGGATCGAGGAGATCAAGGCGAAAGGGGAGACTCTCCTTCAGCAGAAACACCCGGCGAGTGCCGAGATTCGACAACAGCTGGAACATCTTCATGCTTCCTGGAGGAAACTGTTGCTAGAGTCCGGGAACCGTGGCAGAGGCCTGGAAGAAGCTCAGGATATTCTGGAATTCAACAATCAGGTAGAGAAGATCGAAGCATGGATAAGAGATAAGGAGATGATGGTTCAAGCCGGGGACACTGGAAAGGATTACGAGCACTGCTTGAGTCTTCAGAGGAAGCTCGACGACGTAGACAGTGATATGCGCGTGGACGATTCCAGGATAAAAAGTATCAACGCATTGGCTGATAAATTAATTAAACAGGGCAGAGACAACGAGTCGAAGGCTGTTGAACAACGTCGCGATAATTTCAACAATAAATGGAAGGGTTTGCAAGGAGCGTTGAGCGCTTACAGGGAATTGTTGGCAGGAGCCTTGGAGATCCACCTCTTCAACAGGGACATCGATGACACGAGTCAGAGAGTAGTAGAAAAATCGGTCGCTATGAACACCAGCGACGTCGGCAAGGATCTTGCTGCCGTTGAACATCTACAGAGAAAACAGGAAGCGATGGAGAGGGACATGACGGCCATCGAGGGAAAATTGAAGGAGCATCAAACGGAGGCCAGGAAATTGTCGCAGAAATATCCGGACAAGGCGCCGCAGATAAACGGAATACTTTCGGAGTTGCAGTCGAACTGGGACGATCTGCAACGACTGACTCAACACCGTCGCGAGGCGCTGAACCAAGCTTACACTTTGCACAAGTTCCAAGCCGATCTCCACGAGTTGGAACTTTGGGTGGCTGATACGATTAAACGTATGGACGAATCCGAGCCACCGACCACGATATCCGAAGCCGAGGCATTGTTAGAGCTTCACCAGGAAAGAAAAGCGGAGATCGACGGTAGACAGGATACGTTCAAAGCTTTGAAGGAACACGGGCAGAAGCTTTTAGCCATCAACGAAGACGTCGAGGACAATCTGGATCATCTCGAAGAGCTGCGACGAAGACTGGTGAACGCCTGGGAGACGAGAAGACAGAAATTGACTCAAGCTCATCAGTTGCAATTGTTTAAAGAACAGGCCGACCAGGCTGACGGTTGGTTGGCAACGAAGGAAGCGTTCCTCAACAACGACGATCTCGGAGAGTCACTCTCCGGCGTCGAGGCGTTGCTACGGAAACACGAGGAATTCGAGAAGATGTTGGTCTCTCAGTTAGGGCGCATCGAGGAATTGGAGAAGTTCGCTAACGAAATTCTGTCGAAGGAACACTCGGACGCTAACGTAATTAGGCAACGATTGGCGTTGGTCTGCGCCAGAAGAGACAGGCTACAGAACAGTGCGAGAGCGAGAAGGAAGAAGTTGCTGGAGAGCCACCATCTGCATCAGTTCCTGCGGAACATATACGAAGTCGAAGGGTGGCTTCATCAAAAGCAACAAGTCGCCAGCGATGAGAATTATCGCGACTCCTCGAACTTGCAAAGTAAGATCCAGAAACACGCCGCCTTCGAGAGCGAACTGATGGCTAACAAAGGAAGAATATCTGCAGTGGCCAACGAAGGCGAGGCGCTGATAGAAGAGAATCATTACGCGTCGGACAGCATCCAAGAACGGCTCGACGAATTGGAAGCAGAATGGCGACATCTTCAAGAGACCAGCGAACTGAAGAAGAACCGATTGAACGACGCTTATCAAGCTCTGCTCTTCGGACGGACTCTGGACGAGTTCGAGGCATGGATGGACGAAGTGGAAGTTCAGTTACAATCAGAGGATCACGGGAAGGACTTGGCCAGCGTGGCCCATTTGTTGAAGAGGCACACCAATTTGGAGAACGACGTTCTCGGCCACAACGAGGCTTGCGAGTCGATCAAGGAGACTGCCGCCAGTTTCCAAAGATCGAACCACTTCATGGGCGACGAGATACAAGAGAGGGCTATGATAACGATAAACAGATACCACAGTTTGCAAGAACCGATGCAGATAAGGAGGGACAACTTGGAAGACGCCAAGCTGCTTCATCAGTTCGCGAGAGACGTCGAAGACGAGATGCACTGTCTATCGGAAAAAGAGCCTCTGGCCATGAGCAGCGATCTAGGCAGTTCTTTGACCACCGTGCAACGATTGCAGAAGAAACATCAATCGTTAGAGGCGGAACTGATCTCGAGAGAGCCAGTGGTAGCTTCTCTGGTCAGCAGAGCGACGGCTATGGTCAGGAGCGGCCACTTCGCTTCGGAGAAGATCGAGAAATTGTCTCAAGAATTGCAAAACAAGCTGTCGCACTTAAGGGATCTGGCCAGCGTGAGGAAATTAAGATTACTGGATGCCGTCGAGTCGCAGATGTTCTACGCCGAGGCTGCGGAGGCCGAGCAGTGGATAAAGGAGAAACATCCGCAACTGACAGCTACCGATTACGGGAAGGACGAAGATTCCGTTCAATCGTTGTTGAAGAAGTTGGAAGAGATCGAACGAGATTTAGGCGGTTTCGAGAACACCGTGTCGAACTTGAGAAAGTTGTCGCACGGATTGGTAGAGAGACACCACTTCGACAGCAAAAATATCTCGCAGAAACAGTCGGATATTGAATATAAATTCAAGGAATTGCAGAGGCTGAAGGACAATCGTTTCCAGCGATTGCGCGAGAGCGAGAAGTTCTTCAAGTTCGTCAGGCAAGCGGACGAGGTAATCGAATGGATCGGAGATCAAACGACCGTTGCCGCATCCGAGGATTACGGTCGCGACGTGGAACACGTCGAACTCTTGATCCAGATATTCGACAATTTCCTAGCCGGTTTGACGACGAGCGAGAGTCGAGTGTCGGCAGTCCTCGACGAGGGACAGAAATTGATAGAGGAGAACAATCCGGAGAAATCGAAGATACTGATGAAGATAGACGAGACCAAACAGCAGTGGGAAGATCTAAAGGAATTGGCACACGCGCGGCAGGACGCGTTAGCTGGAGCGAAGCAAGTTCATATGTTCGACAGGACGGCAGATGAGACGATCTCCTGGATCCAGGAAAAGGAAACCGCCCTCAGCTCCGATGGCTACGGACACGACTTGGAAACGATTCAAGCCTTGGTGAGGAAGCACCAAGGATTCGAGACGGATCTGGGTGCAGTGAAGGAACAAGTCGAGCTGTTGATGGAAGAATCGTCCCGGTTGATCGAACTGTTCCCGGATGCGAAGGTACACATAGATGTGAAACACCAGGAAGCGGAGACTGCTTGGAATGAGTTGTTGGAAAAGGCAGCGCAGAGGAGGAGCAAATTGTCTCAGGCCGAGCAACTGCAGTCGTACTTGGGTGAGTACAGAGATCTCATGTCTTGGATAAACGAGATGGTAGCGAAGGTGACCGCTCCTGATTTGGCTCGAGACGTTCCCGGGGCGGAGGCGTTGATACAGAGGCATAGAGAGTACAAGGCGGAGATCGAAACTCGCAACGAGGCTTTCGATAAGTTTTATAAGACGGGCCGAGAGTTGATAGAAGGCGGTCACTTCCTGGGGAAGGAGATCGAGGAGAAGGTATCGATTCTACGACACAGGCAACAATTCTTGAAAGACACTTGGGAACAGAGAAGGCGAATCTACGATCAGAATTTGGACACGCAGCTGTTCAAACGTGAGGCGGAAACCTTGGAGAACTGGATCGTCAGCAGGGAGCCGATGTTGTACGACGGAAAACTGGGCGAGAGTATTCCACAAGTGGAGGAACTGATAAGAAAACATGTAGACTTCGAGAAGACCATTGAAGCCCAGGAGGAAAGGTTCAGCGCGTTGAAGCGCATAACTATGTTGGAAGAAGCTTTCCAGAAGCAACAGGAAGCTGAAATGGCGGCGAGACAGGCGGAGAAGGAGCGGGTAGAACGAGCTCGGCTCGAAGAACGGAAACGCAAGGAGGTGCAGAGGATAACGGAGGAGAGGAAACGTGAAGAAGAACGGAGACGATTGTTGGACGTTCCAAATGTGCACGACGAAGTCAACGGGACGAGCGACGAGAACGAGTCATTGAACAAACTGTCGCCTATCAAGACTGCCAACGCCTCTGAGACCTTAGATGTTACTCCCACGCAGAAGCAGCATGGCATATCTCACGTTTTCGGTGAGAAACTTAGAAGAACGACTCCGGACATAAAGAGAGCGGAGAGTATGAAGGTCGACACGAAGAAACCGAAGAGAACGCCGAGTTTCACTACCAGAAGAAGGACGCAGAGCTTCAGGAAGCTTCAGAGGATGGAGAACATGGACGCCCTGCCGCCCGTCGAGATCCAAGGTCTCTTGGAAAGGAAGCACGAGCTTCAGAGTGCTGGCAAGAAGGCAGCGGTTCGGTCGTGGAAGCAATATTACACCGTGCTATGCGGGCAACTCTTATGCTTCTTCAAGGACATGGAAGATTTCTCTCTGAGTAAAGCAGCCACCGCTCCCATCACAATTTTCAACGCGGTCTGCGAAAAAGCGGACGATTACACTAAGAAGAAGAACGTGTTCAGGTTGAAGTGCACGGACGGTTCGGAATTCCTGTTCCTGGCGCCGAGCCAGCAGGAAATGGAGGACTGGGTGAACAAGATCTCGTTCCACGCGAAGCTGCCACCGAGTTTGCAACTATTGAGTTACGACGAGTCGCAGAAAGAACGACTGCAGAACGTGGACCAAGTCGATGACAACGCGTCGACCGGAAGCAGCCGTACGTCCACACCGGAATTGGAGAGGAAGAACTCGGTGATCAGGCGCGACGCGTCCAGCGGGCAGCTATCGCCCAGCAGCGTGCAGATTGAGTTCCTTCAGATGCACAGGCAGAATCAACAGAAACGCGATTCTCAGAACAATTCGGAGTTCGTGAATTCTCAGAGAACCGAGCCTCAGCCGGAGTACTTGCTATCGCCGAAGCAATCGCAAATTCTGGCGCAACAGCAGTTCGTGCAGCAAGAATTGATCACTCAAAGGGAACAATATCAACCAAATTCCGGGGACAAACCGCCAATTCCACCGAGGGGCGCGCCTCCTCCGATTCCGATGCGAACCCCGAGTTCTGAAGCTATTCCACAGTACAGACGCGACGGTACGTTCATTTTTTATAAAATACTTTGTGATCGAAAGGCGTTATCGATCGTCAGTTTGATTTCGTTAGCGTGCGAAGATTTAAATACATGAAATATCGTGTTTTGCTATTTTTCAGACGTGGACCAGGTGCAGGGAAGGGCCGGGTATTACCAGCAGCGTAGCGCGACTTTGAACCACAATGGTTCCGGTCAGTACCCGACCAACCCAGTTTGGCACAGGCAGAGCAGTTTGGAATTAAATGCGCAACATCAAGGTACGTGGGACGGAGAAAGTAATTTCTTTTCGAGTATACGTAAAACGCCTCGTACTGTATTGTGGTTGTTTTGTAGAATTAGCACCCCCTTTGCCATCAAGTGCCCCTCCACCAACTAAAATGGCTCAGTGGAGTGCTCCCCACGATCCCGGTTAGTCGTTCTTCGTTGTTTCGCTTGGAATCTTGCATGCTTTTAGTTCTACCTTCCAATCGTTGCTCTACGTCTGTCTTAGTGTTTCCTAAATACATTGGCACGTATCACTCGAGTTCTTTGGTTCCTTTTTGTGTCGTTTCTAAAGGACGAATATTATTTTCTGTTGCAGCTTATGGAAACGTCCCTGTTAATACGAGACAGGTAAATTCCCCGTCCGAATGAAATTCCATTTGCTATAAAATGTCATTTTAATCATCGGTCATTTTTTTTGTGTATTTAGGGCATGCAGCAGAACAATTCTTTCACAGGCAGGCCGGTTTCCCTGCCGCCGTACGTGGCACCACCCGCGGTCCCGCAAAGTGCACAAAATCTGACGGTGGTCGATGGTAGCAGTAGAAGGGCCAGCGAGAGCGGATCGGAAAGCGAGCACAGCATAAGCAGTAACAATCGCAAGGACCGTGATTACAAACGGAGCTCGGTTCTGAGCAATCTGTTCGGAAGACGAAAGAAACCTCAATCGTAACTCTCTCGATCAATTATTTCTACGCTTGCTTAAACACGAAACGCAACGAGCGTGCAAGATGTTTTTGTTTTTCTACGGAACAAATATAGTTTCTTCGAGGTAGAAGAAACCCATGCACTGTGTGGTGCGATTGTAAATTATTTTTTTATGTACTATAAATATTATCGAGGATGATATACGATGAAGCATTTAATAGATAATTTTCAAGAATCATTATTATATATAGAATATATATAGATATATAAAGATTGAGTACTACGATCGTGGATGGTGATAGGAAGGTCGATAGAACGGGATGGATCACGATAGGAATTGTTACATGAATTTATTTAAAGTGTACCTGACTTTAAGAGGAACGTTGCACGTATGGAAGAGGAATCACGCCGATGCGCGGAGCTAAGGTTTAAGTTTTGTAGATGTCAGTAATATATAAAACGCCTGTTGTTCGGGACCAATGACCTAATGTAAAGTAAGCGAACATACCACAGAGTTGCATGCAATTGTACACATTCGAGAGGAAGAGAAAATTTATGTTTCAAACTTAACAATTAACTATACCAATTCCTTTCTTTTTATAACTAAGTAATATTACGTTCTGTAAAGTGTATTTAATTCTTCACGAGGATTGATTATCTATTACCTAGGCTTATCAGTGGTATTCTGTAGTTACGTAGCGCGATACCCATTTTTCGTTACGGTGTTAACGATCGAGAAGGCGAATAAATAAAACGAAATAACACCCAATCGTATTCTTACAAACCTCTTATTTCTGTAAAAAAAAATATACGATACACTTTGGAATTAACAATACGTAATTAATAAACGCGACGCGTACGCGCGTTATTGCACTGAACACTTATAGTGCAAAGTTACAATTATTTCCTACGGTATTAAGTAGCACTCTCCTCGCTTAACGACCTAATATGTACACTATTTGGCATTACTTTTTACATAAACATACGATATAAAATTGTAGTAAAACTGAGTATATTACAGAGAAGAAATTTCAGCCGCGTTCATATTTTGCACAATCGAATAAATTAATCTAATAAAGCTTAAAAGTAATAGTAACGAGAAATCAACCTGTCGTAAGAGCTTCGAAACTATATTTTCCGTTGTGTTATCACATACCTTGATTTGAAGTACCGTTTTTGCTATGAACTTGTCTTTGACGAAGACGAACGAAGAAAACGCGAAAATAAGTACAATCGTCATGGCAATGACCACGTCAGTCACACAATGGTCGGCGGTTGAAGAACAGCTGGCGCCCGCCTGACTTTCAACGCTTCTGGACTCATGGCGCGCACCTGCTTCGCGATCTGGTCGTAATCATACGTGACGGCCAGTCCGCCCTCAGAGGTCGGCTTTCTCGCGTACCCTTTACCTTGAGAACAATTCATGTTCTTCTGTCTGTCGGGCGTCGCGTTACCATTATTGTAAAACGCGTCCGCGGCAATGCTTCCCTCTTCCTCTTCACGGCGATACCGTCTGTTCTTCATCCTCAGCACCGAGTAAACGCCGATAGAAATCAGAAGTAAGAGGAACAGTAGGCCAACAGCAGCGGCGGCGGCGATCACTCTCATTTCTGTCGGATCGCGAATCACCAGTTTGATGTTAGTGGAGTCTCTGCCTTTTTCACTTTCAACGAACAGCGTGTAGATCCTCGCGTCCTCCTTTTGAAGATCCTTGATTACCAATTTCGCCCAGTAACAATTCGTTGGCATGTCCTCCTCCTTGATGTGTTCGAGCGGCAGCGCTTCGTATTTCGGATGAATATTTTCTCCTGCGAAGAAGCACAGAACCATGAAGAGTAATCTGTTTAAAAATGAATACGAGTCAAATGCGTACCAGATCTGATGTGCGAGCTTCCCCATTGCCAGGCGACGAGCTTCGGCGGTGGTCTCGAGCAGAACCGTGATTTCAAAATGTGTTCCGGTTCCCCGGCCCAGCCGAGAGATTCGTGGATGCCCTTTCCGGCGGACGAGGGCCTCGCCTGTATCTCGGGCGGCCCTGTTACGTGCAGCACGTAGCGAGCCTCGCTCGGCGTTTCTCTCCGCACTCCGTTGATCACGTTGAACGCGACGCACCGATATTCCCCCTCGTCGGACCACATCACGTTCTCTAGGCGCAAACGTTTGCCGCCGTCCTTTGTCTGGAGCGAATTCTCGATGTTGTCCGTCACGCCTCCGCGGAGATGCATCCATCGGTATTGAGCCGGAGGATTCGCATCGAAGTCGGTGCACTCGAAGGGCTCCAGGCTCGTTCCCAGAAGCGTCGTCTCTTCGAATCTCTGCGTCTCGTTGAACGCACCGTCCTCCCGCAACGTGGGAGCATCTTCAGGATTGAAAGAAAAAAATTAATCGACCGTTTCTCGTCTGAAGTGAATTTGAAGGAAAGAGGGTCGTTAGAAACGCGGTCCCAAGAATAGACCGCGAGGAGAAATCGTGTAACTATTACTTAGGGCGAGCCATAACTGTACCACCGGTGAACAGCGAACGTTCACGTCGATGAGCACACGACTGGCATTACTCCGTCCACGCCCGAACGAAGCCCGCCAAATTGACGCGTTTCTCGTGGCTGATCACGGTGGTCGTCGTCTCGCGAGAGAAGGAAAAAAAAAATGAAAAGGAACGGAGGTAAAAGTACGAACATTGCACGTCGAGTCTGTAGTTGGCCGCGGTGCTTTCACCGATAACGTTGACCGCCTTGCAAGAGTAGAGACCGGCGTCGTTTCTCTTGACCGGCTCGAATCTCAGCTCGGAGCCGGTCGTCGTACCGTTCGGCTGCGTTCTGTTTAGCATCAACGTTACCACGTTGCTGGCTACCGCGATGGGAGCTGAATCCTTGAACCACTTGATCGTTCCGCTGGGGTTCCCGTCCGCGAAGCATTTCAGGCTCATAAAGCTGGCCGAATCCTCCAGCGCTGCCATCAACAGTCGTGGCTTCGTCTCGATCCTCACCTCGGGCGAGTCTGCGATTTAATAACCATTTTAAAACGGGACCGTCCTCTCCCTCGGAATCATGCTAATTTCCCTGGCCATTTAAAACGGCAAGGAAACGAAAATCGTGCTCCACGTAATTCGCCAAACTTTCTAAGCGAGGAAAACCCGTGACCCGGTTGAGTAAAATCAATTTCAAGCTTTCCGAATGAATTCGACGAATCATCCGTCGAACTCGAGTCGTTAGAAACCTCTCGTTCGATTTCTACTAATAACGAAACGACTGTAACGCGAATTGTACCGTGAACAGTGAACACGGTAGAAACGTGTTTAGAGCCGTGGGGATATATACATACAATGCACGTCCAGTAGTGTTTCCGCAGAGGCTGGAACGAGACTGGATGGGTGCATCGTGATGCACCGAATCGGCAGACCATGATTCTCCCTTTGTCCGCGAACCCGGAGGAGACTGTGAGCTGCCCAGGTTTTCGGGCTGTCCACTTCCGTCGTGTTCGTCTGTTCCCTCAGCGGCTCCACTTCCTCGCCGCCTATGTACCTGCGAGCAGCGAATTCAAACGGACGCTTTAACGCCGGCGCAAACGTCGTCGAAGATGTTTTGCGAATCGCCGTTTATTCGACTTCATTCATAAACAAATGCAGCTAAGCTTCCGGAAAGCGGGCACGGCAATTTCCCACGAGAACGGCGATGTATACTCAAGGCTTTATACCCTTTCTAAGAGTGATTCACGGGGCGACTATGCTCACGGCCAGTTTCTCCGCTTCTACGGCTCCTACAAATCTGCATAATTACGCTCGGCATCACGCGTCTTCAAACGCGAGCAAAAGAAATTATATGAGGAACGCGAGACGAGCTTATTTAGACAGCGTGCCTATTAAAGGCTATAAAAAGAGTCGCTTGGAACCGCGCCCCGTTACAATGGCCAACAGCAATTTCCTACGAACGCAAAGTGTGAAATTAGGAACCGTTCTCTATCTCTCTCTTTCTCTCTCCGTGCCACATTCGGGAGAGATAAAAAAAAGAACGCTTTTACTGCGAGCAACTCGCCAAGAGAAACGTCGTCGACTTCTCAGCTGGCATCGATGTCACTGGGACTTGACAATTTCAACGACAGGTGAGAAAGGTCGCCGATAAATGATTAAATATTTTTATCGTCTCCATCTTCAATGATTAAACGATTCACGGACAATTACGAGCCGAGTCTTACGTCGTCGGGACTTCCTCTTCCATCTAAATTGTTTGCGCTTTCTAATCGCACATCCATTAACGATGAGATCCCATCTCAACGATACTTAAATTATCCTTGATTACGTATAAACTGATCTACATACGTCGCCACAGTGTTTACACCGCGTAACACGTGCGTTCACGGTCTCGCGAGGCGTTGCCGGGGAACGCGTAACGCCGCTCATGCGAACGTGATGATCGGTACAGAGTGAGTTTTGTGTTATAAGAATTTCGATGAGGTGTGGCTAGCACGGTCGCTAGACCGTGACACGAAAAAGACGCTGCTGCCGGCTAAGCTCTCCGCTGCATAAACACCGCGTTATGGTTTCTTGCCACGGCCGGCTGTGGCCTCCGCGAACCGCGCTTTTTTATCTCCTAAGCGAAACAGCGTTTTCAGGCCGGAGAGTTTAGCCGAACAAAGCACGTCCGACCATCTAGTTACGGGAACGAGCAATCTGTTTTTCCTACCGAAGAAGAGACGAGGAATGGGACAGTTCTTTCAGACTGATCGATCCCTGTTATTAATTCTTTTACACTTGGTTTTGCCGGGGACGCGTCTCAGGGAATTTAAATTACGTTCGGAAAGTAATAACCCGATGGCATTCCTACGAATGAAAGTTGCCGCAAAAACAATAGGAATATAGACAGTACCGTTGTTGCGCGAGTGTTTTGCCGATGCGTACGATCGGCCACGAAACGAAAGGCGAACGTGGCTTTGAAATTAATTTGCGAGGAATAACAGGCTTGCGGTTTGCCCTTTCAGCAGGGGTAATTAACTCACCATTTGATGAGGGCCGGTGGGTTTCCATATCTTGATACGCAGGAAATGGTGACTTCCTGACCCTCCCTTAAAGTCAGGCCAGTGTTTAAAATAGTCCCCCCGTATTCCAATCGTGGATTCCGGGGTTTCACTGGAAATGACAACGGGACATTTAACTGTAACAGTTTTCGAAATAAATTTCTCGTTATTCATTCGCGGTACGCTCGCTGGTTTTGTTCCTCGCATTGATTTTCGTTAAACGCGGTCGGTTGCAAAAATCGAACGGCGAGAGAGGAAAGTAGAACGGAACAAGCGGTTCGCGTTGCATCACGTCGCGCACGCGTCCGACGAATTTTAAGTTAGCGCGCCGCGAAAAATCTGCATTGTTCCACCGAGGCGGCGTCAGGATCTGATTAGCCCGTACGAGTCATACGCTCGTCGAGGATCATTCACGCCGAGGGAAGCGATGTTCCGTCGGTGATGTAAACAGCAAACGTTCCGTTAAAACATCTACACACTTGTTTAACGCCTTAACGTATCGTGGAACATCGTTTAAGACTCATTAACTTCCAAACCACTCGAAGCGATAATTCTGAAAGTGGTTTCTGGGAAAATTAGGTAGCTCTGGGTTGAATATCTTTGAGCGGTTTCCCAGAGACAGGGGCGATCTGTTCCTGTATTTTTTTTTTTGGGGTGGAACGGGATGAACAGATGTGCCGCGTGTGGAAAGTCGAGTGGGTGAAATTCCCCGGCGCAGGCCTGGGACATTTGACCCGCGCGTGAAGTGGACAGCTTTCGGAAACTCGTCCCTTCGTGTGAAATTCGAGAAGCTAGGGAAAGCGACCGTTCTATCCCGTTTTCTCGAGCTCACATCTAAAAATAGTATTCGAAGTATGATCGTGTTATAAATCTTACCCCTGACTAGAAGCCGAGAGGGTAGCGAAGTCAACGCGTCCTGCCGCGTGAAATCACCTGAGGTGACCTGACACTCCCAATAGCCGTCGTCGAAGTCGAGGGAAGCTCGTCTGATGAGCAGGGTGCAATCACTGCCGCGTCCACTGACCCATTCGTATTTGTCTGGGTGCATGCCCACCGGTTTCCGGTCTTTCTGCCAGATGCACTGACCCCGTTTGTCCTGCACCCTACAGCGTAACTGCACGTCGTCTCCCGACGAGACTTCCTGATACAAAGCCGGAGTCTCCGCGAATCTCTGCTCGCAGCAAATTTCGATAATAATCGCGAACGCGATTAAAACGCCCGCGAGGATACTGAATTTCATTTTGTAATATCGTCGCTGGAATTGTACTTTGATATTTCAAGAATTTCTAAATCGATTCACTCCGAAAGTCGGCCTCGATTTATTTCATACTTTAGATATGGATAAATGATCTACGTTCATCGTTGCGCTCGAAGAGTATAAGTTCGTTGTTAAATCTATCACAATTAAGTTGGTTCTCGTATCGGAGCACTGAGTCACGTAGACGTTGAAAGTTGCTCAACACTGTTTTTACAGGTAATTGATCATTAAATCGGATACTGATCGGCGCCAAATTAGGAAAACTCCTTAATCACGCCGCATTCATATGTTTCTTTTTCACAATTAATTGTACGGTTTCAATTGTTCTTAACGAGACACGTTCACTATAAACACCGTGCGTTGAATCCGATCGAACCGAACCGCGCGCTGTACGCATTCCACTCTTTCACTTCTTTTTCATTTGAATTCAAATTATGCGCAATAGGTAGTTTTTACATTTGAAACAGTGTAACAGTTTCACGATGATAGCGTCGACGTTATCAGTGAACCAGACGGTCCCGAATGAACATTGGGAATCTCACTGTCGGAGAACTTAAGACCGAGTGAGCTGTTGGGAAATTCGAACGAAACTCCGTGGCTGCGGTAGATTCTGCAGCGCCATCGCTGGTGTCCGCGCGAAACGTTCACACATCCCCTTATGAATTTCAAATTCGTTCTCCTTTTTCGTACTATTGAACAATGCCCTTCACTTTCATTATCATCCGTAGCGGAAAATTCAATTCCACTGCATACCGCTCAGTCCCTCGCGGCGTATTATTCATGCAGCCTCTCCGTTTCTCCAAGTTCAAGTTCCTCGCTCCCTACGCTCGCTCCTCGCGTAGTTCCACGCTCTTGAGATCGTCCGAGTTCTCGTGCGAATTTTACTGATTTTCCAGTGGGAACGGAAACTTTCGTTCGGACGACTAACCGTTGCTTCCCTTCGCAGATACACTTTGTAGGACGATTGTACGGGGTGTTTAAATATTGTAATTTGCGAGGAACGGGCGGTTCGCGTACCGGGGCGCGCTGTTGGCCGAGAAAGAAAAGAAAACAGCCGGTGGTGGTAGCGGCGAGGTGTATCTAGGACGTTCGAGTGCACAATACTGTAGAGTCAGATAGTGGAACTGAGCCGTAGTCAAAGCCAGAACGTTCACCGGAGTGGAAGCGGAAGACGGGCCCCGAACGCGAGCCCACGCGTGCGTATCCAACCCTGTCTCCTCTGCTAGCTATCCTTATTATTCGAGCGTGTTATCATTATGCCATGCTACGGCGAGCTTAGCCGCCCATTTGTTCTACATTACTCTTTATTTCGCGTTTATCCACCGCGAACCGCTCCAGGTCCTGACGAATTTTCATTCGACCCTTAAAAAGTTCCTAATATGAAAATCTACGTACATCTCTTCACCTTTATTCAACACGTTCAAATGTGAATTCTAATTGGTATTGATTTCTCTCTCTCTCTTCTTGCTGAGGAGGAGTTCCATAAAAGTTAATTGAGGGATCGTTTTCGTAATTTATATCCAATGTGAGAGGCTACTTAAATCATGAGTTCGCACTGCGTTTAGCTGATAAGTAGCCTGTTTAATGTAGAGTAAAAATAGTTTTACGTAGGTACATCAAAGGTATCGTTAAGCCGCGAGTTAAGGATGTATTGGCTATACAGTCAATCCTAAAAGTTTATGTACCTTAGAAAAACGCATTTCCTATGGTTAAAAAGAAATCAGACATCGGAAGAATAATGCTAATAATAAATAGCTACGTGCTAAAAAGTATAGAACGAAATATTCAATTAATTATTNGCATCAATACTTAATTGGATATTTCCTTCTATACTTTTTAGCACGTAGCTATTTATTATTAGCATTATTCTTCCGATGTCTGATTTCTTTTTAACCATAGGAAATGCGTTTTTCTAAGGTACATAAACTTTTAGGATTGACTGTATAGCCAATACATCCTTAATGGTTTCGGTAATGAGCTGTTAATTGATTTGTTCACTCGCATAGCGAAACCGTGAGATCACGGCGGTCGTTAGAACACACAAATTACCAATGAGATTAAATTACGGGACGTTGCTCAGTGAGGAAAAATTTAATGGTTGTTCGACGATCCAATAATGACGGGACGATAAGAATCCAGGCTCGGTCCGTTCTTTTGCATACATTTATTGTATTACATGCGTATTAAACAACTTTATTTATTTATCCATATTCATATCTGTATTTATTTCTTTTACGACATTGGTAAAACAGTTATTTACACAATAACGCCGTATTATATTATATATAAGCTATGACTAGATAATATTGACGGTTTAGGTACTGTCGCGGAAACGTTTTCTAGCAACAAGAGAAAAAACGTTAACAGAGGGAGCTCCGAGTTCGTTCACAATTATAGAAATTAATTACCGATTCTAAAAGGTGCTTGAGCTACATTCTCACCGCATTGTTCTTCCGCTTCGTCGCTTGTCATTTCATTATTTTTTTTTTTTATTTCGTTGTCTACGAGCGCACCGTGCGCTTACGTCTCTTCACGACTTCGTTAGCCTCCCGTCTCCCACGCAGGGTATAAATCGTACGATACACGTACGTCTGTTCGTTGATCGTTCAGCTTAATCGAAAAATTAAATCTATTCTTACGAGTTATCGTTAACGTTGCATTATCGTGGTACGTACGAGTATAAAATGCTAGGCATGTCTATTACAAGTTTTATCCAAGGGTCGCTACACGCTATAATAGCCGAACGCGCGAGCAGCCAGCGACGTTCCAAGTTCATCTCCTCTTCAATCGTATTTGACGACATGATCATTTTGCACGCTTTACATAGAGTATAGAGGATGAAACGCTGTACCGTTGATGTTACGCGAGATTAATTATTAATGAGAGCGAACTGAATATTCGGATGATCCCTCTTGTCAATGACAGGTACACGGACGTATTGACACAACGAATATATAATAAACGCATCGCGCACGTAGGAAGAATAGAACCGAATCGTTCGAAATGAATAATTTCAAGCTAAACGCGTACAATATATTCTTTATATATTTGTATATATATTTATATGTATATATAATACGTGCTAAGTATATCTCCTTGTGTGTACGTATATCACGCCACGATATAAAATCTATTAGTTACAGTAGTCAACAATAATTAATATTTGCTAGGTCGATAACGCATCGCCGTTTCTGCTACGATTCCGCTCTCCTTATTACTCCGAGCCTATATTTCAGGAATGAAATTTCTCATTGGTTCGTTGTTCGAAAATTGGTGGACGACACACGGGGACGTAGGACGGGTAAATACATGTTCGTTGGAGCCGTACATAAAACATCTAAACCGCCGTTGTCGCGTATTATTGACTTTGATTCATATTGACCGATCACTACTTACTACGTTTAAACGTTAAGGGCACCCAGGAATTGATCAAGTGTAATATATCAGCCTATACATTTATAAGGATTACACCTACGCGTAACAACAATTAACATCGCTAGGATAATTGATCGATTCATTGACTATGAGACATCGGCACCAATTTTCGAACGTTAATTACGAGTTACGTGGTCGTATAAAAGTAGTCGAGCGAACCGGACTACAGGGCCTCGTTCTCTCGAAAGACCAACCCCTGACGAGAAGGCCGTTCATGCTCGCGATCCTAGATCACACACACGCACATATATATGTGTATATATGTATAATACTTTGAAGACTTTGCGCGCAACTACGAGTCAGCGATCTTAATATCAGTTCCAATATCTTCGATCGGACCTACCGGACGTGCTACACCTCGCGAGTAACCGTGTGACCGCGAATATCAGTTTATATAATCCGCTCGAAGCGCTAACGGTAGATATAGTAAACGTAGTTAGTGTGAACAAACACGTAATCATATATAAATCTAAGCTGTCCCGTACGTTGTCGTATAATACTTATATGTATAGCTACGGCTAATGCATGTGTTGTACGTGCAGATAAAATACGCGTACACCTTTACGCTAAAACGTCTGCGCGATCCTTGGGATCCGTCGACGAGTTCCGTCGTTACCGTTCGGTATCAAGATGTGACGCGTCTTCTGATTCACTGACTAATCAACGTTTGCTCATCGATCGCGTCGACGAGATCTCAAGAACCGTGCAGACTCACGTCGTGTAAATACTTTCATCGGATAAGGCTGCGTTAATTATTGTCTCTTTTTTTTTAATCGGTCACGCTCGTTGAAAGTTTACCCTCTACGGACATAAAATATCTTACACTCCCCCGTCGACGCCAATTCCTTACGTACGTACGTAGTTCGTTTACGGCACTGGAACGACTCGAGACGTAGTCGATATCGTTCGCTCGACTCGTTCGAAGCACTCGCCTCTTTTCTCTAACTAATCGTGAACCGTTCGTTGAAACTCGAAAAGGAACGGATTCTAATCGTAAGTAAGAATAAAGGACGCAACGTGTGTACGCGAAATGCATCGAGTACGTGTTCCTAAAAAAAGTAATAGAGGACAGAAGAGAGTAAGGGGAGTGGAGAGGATTTGGTCGTCGTATCTCGAGGTAATAATACACGGATGAACGAACACGCGGACGGATTTAATAAAGACGATTCGACAGAACTGAACTGATCTTGCGCGAACTGAGAGACGACCGTGAGTTAAACAGAAAGAGACGAATGGCGAAGAAGTTTCGGAGCGAGGAAGGAACGTTCGAACAGCTTTTCCTCAGACTACGTTGAACATCGTCATGGTTCGACGCGCGTTTCTTCGGGACGAGATCTTTCGCATCAGGAGGAGAACGATTGGCCCGAGTTTCTTCGTGCCCGAATTTCCACTGGCGACGAGTCGCGCGCGACAAGTGGAACGGATGTCTCGAGCGCGTCGAGGGTTTCGGAGAGAAAGAAGACCAGCCGATTGGATCGATCGGATTAAAACTATGTAGCCCTATCTCGCTACTTACTCACGCTAGGTTCCTACGTATATATAGTATGTATACGTGTACGTACTTAACGGGTCGTTCGTCTCGTAATACTGATTAATGTATTGTCCGTTTAAATGGTTCGTAACATGCAAGTACGTTACACGAGAGAGAAAGGGAGATCCGATTTCGTTTTAGGGGGGAACATTGTACATGTATGTACACGTGAAATGGAAGCGAGATCATCGACGTAGGGGAATCGACCAAGATCTAGGCAAGAGGCAGGGGCAGGAAGAATGAATCAACTTGGAAGGAGCCGTACGAATGGAGAAACGGGAAGAGAAGCAGTGGAAGATTTATAGAGGAGCTCCCGGGAAACTACGTTTTTTTGTTAATAGCATAATTAGTGGGACACGCGCAATGCAAACGAAACCGAGCGTGCAGTCTGTGGATCTGACGATTCTCTTAGAACGCGCTGTAGCACACCGGCGGATTCATCTCCCCGAAAACGTTTAGCTCGTAGAGCGAAGCGAATACGATAAACACCAAGTACCAAATCATCAGTAGCACTCCGTATCGCCGGTCCAGCTTCCAGCCGTTCCAATGGGTGACGAGTACCAGGAATACTACCGTCGAGAGCAAGGACACCGTCGAATACGTCAGCCCTGCCCCAAACGAATGGGTTTGAACGACTGTAACGGGGTGTGCGTGCGAGGGGTCTTACCTCGACTGGTCACGTTCACGTGGGAACCGGGTTGTATCATCGCGGTTTGGATGAACCATGGAAGCCCGAGGCAAACTAGGATGTCGAAGACGTTGCTACCTACGGCGTTGCTCACCGCCATGTCGCCCAGGCCTTCCTTTATTACCGCCAACGAAGACAGCGCGTCGGGTACGCTGACACCGGCAGCGACGAACGTCAGACCCATCACCGTGTCGGGGATACCCAAAGTGCTCCCTGCGAACAATGCGAGAATTGTTTCCTAAACGCGAACAGACACACCGCGCCGACGGCGGGAAGAGGGAAATCGAAGACAGCGGCGTTTCTTTGCCGATCGTTCGCTTACCTATGATCGTGATCATCCACACCATAATGTAGCTATAGAAACTGATCCAAACCATTGATACGCAAAAAGTAAAGGGATACCAGTTTCGAAATTTCTCTTGTCGACAGTCAGGCATTGTGGCGCGGCACATAAAGTGAATCGGGTAGACGAGACCCCACGTGAACAGGGTCCACTGGCTACCGTCTGTGGGTCTTTCCAACGGCGACACCTCGTTCGGGTCCGGCTCTTTCGCTTTGTAATATTCAGGCTGCTTCGGTGCCGGCGTCGGTTCGTTCGTTCCCGGCACGGCAGCGGCGTCCCCTGCTCCTACTCCGTCTACAGAGTTTCATTTTCATGAACCATCTGATCCGTAAGAATGAAAATTTTCAGGTGTATACCTTCGGGAGCTTTGAACTGATCCGTCACCGGCGAACTTGGTCCCGTGTAGGATAAACGATCTTCCTGGAGTGATCTGTAGCTAACGAGGGCGCTCTCCTCCGCGGGTTCGTCGTCCTTAGGTAGAAATGGTATGTTGTACGACTTGGCCCATCGTTCCAGCCTCGCGTTGAACGATAACGCGACGCAGTACACGACGTACATGATCAGCATGAACAGCGACTCCATCCTGCAAAATGCACGCGGTTCGTCTCGTTTCGACGGGGCATCAACGGGACGAGAAAACGTCTCTTACCAAGATATAGATTCGTTGTAGATTGTGCCGAGCATCACCAGGATCGATACCGCGTAGAAAAATGAATCTCGGCAAAGAGGCCACCAATTCAATTTACACGCCGTCGTCGAGCAGAGGCCGCAGAGCGATATTACGAACATTATGTTGAACACTGCGCTTCCAATCACACCGCTCACCTGCAAATCCGACGCTGCCTATGTAGCTGACGTTCGACTGATAATTCGCACACGCATGACAGATGATGCAATTTTTTTAAGAAATAAAATAATTTTATGAATCTTGTAAGCTTACTCCAATGTCATCTTTGGCGAAGAAAACGCCGATGACCACGGTGGCCAGCTCAGGGGCTGAGGAACCGGCGGCCATGAAAGTTGCACCGGCAACGTCCGGCGACAACCTCAGTTCTAAACAGGAACAAACAACTCGATAGATCTCGAATCTTTTTACTTGCTCGGATCTTTTGAAATTCTTTTTACCTTCGCAAATTCTGTCTAAACTGGAGACGAAGTAGTCGTCGCAGACGATGGCGAGCCCCAGGAACGTATAAATCGCGACTAGAATATGAAGGATCAGGCCTCCGTGTTTCCGGGCCGACGGACCCATTATCGATCGCGGGAACTGTTCGATGGCCGGTGGAGAACAGTTCTCCCGTCGCGGCCTCCATGTCGCTCGTTCATATATGATGGTAGTCGTTGCCGGCACCTGGAATCTCGAAAATAATCGATGCTTGTTGTATGCTTTACGGTCGAACTCACGATCGGAAACGATCGTCGCAAAGATAAGAAGGACAAGAATCATGGATCCATGATTCTCACCGTTGTGGTCACGCTCTTTGCCGTTGTCGTTTCCTTTTTCGGAGCCACCACTTTTCCTAGCTCCTCCTTCGACTTCTGCGGCTGTCCACGCATCTTCTCCTTCTCATCTTTTTCTTTCGATCCTACTTGTTGTTTCTTCTCCTCCTCGTTTTTCTTCCCTTCCTCCTTGTTCTTCGACTCCTCGTTCTTCTTCCCTTCCTCCTTGTTCTTGGGCTCCTCTTTCTTCTTCCCTTCCTCCTTGTTCTTGGGCTCCTCTTTCTTCTTCCCTTCCTCCTTGTTCTTCGACTCCTCGATTTTCTTCCCTTCCTCCTTATTCTTCGGCTCGGCTTTCTCTTCGTTCTCGTTTGGTAACGCTTTCCCTTTTTCTTTCTCCTTTTCTTTTTCCGTCTCTTCGTTCTCGAGATTTTCACTCGCCTCGGTCACATACGATTCCAAGACTGACTCCCGGGTCACGTTCTCTTCGGTGTCCGCGAGTTCAGAATATAGGGGTATTTTCGTAGAAGTGACATACTGAACTAACACGTAAATGATGAAGAGGGCAAAGCGCAAGGGCCACCTTTTCCTCCGCAAATTATTTTGCAGCTGAATCCGCCTCATCGTCTTCGACTGAAATATAGAAAATAACAAATTGTCTGCACCGAATTATGATAAATACAAATAGGAGAACGAAACGCTAGCTGTGTCAGAGAAATCCTTATTTTAAGACTACGAAACCACGTACGTGTCTCTCGGACACGACTCGGTAAGAATCTGTGACAAAAGGGCCGTGTTGAGCAACTTCGTCTAAGAAGAATACGTGTACAAAGCGAGGCGCGAGTGAAAGTGACCCAATTCGATATTTCTAGCGATCGTTAAACTGCAGCTACGAAACCGTGGCTCCATAGCTGAGTTCGTACGCCCGATTCACGGTTTTTCGGCTTACCCTCTTCTCGGGAACGTTGCACATCGTTCACCGGCAGATTCGAATCGGCGACCTCGTAACGTGAAAATCTGAACCGTTGCGATGTCGTCACCGTCGCCGTTGTTCGTACGACAGCAACGTCGGACACGCTTTTTTTGCGAAACCGAGAACAAACTTTTATCGCCGTCCCGTCCTCGAATTATCGATTTGCATAAAAGCCGTGGGTCACGATGCGTTCTCGGAAGCGGCACGTAGGCGTCCTCCGGTTCTCGGTTGTTTATCGCACGTAGGCGTCGTATTCACTGAGCCACCCCCGTCGTTCTATTAACTCGCGCGGTGTCCAGACGTCGCGTCGCCGGGGCCATCCTCGTTTCTCTCCCGAGGGAACACCAGTTCGAGACGATTCACCGGGCCTACCCGCGATTCTTTCGCCAACCCTTCGCTTACCCTTGTCTCTATTTTTCATTCACCCCTGACTCCCTTCTCCTCTCTCGCCCCCCTTTCTATCCCACCCTGTTCCGTCCACCCGCGCGCTCGCTCCGATTCTCTACTTTTCCCGTTCACCGAACGAATCTCACCGCTTCTCTCGCGTGACGGAACGTCGCTCAATCGCGTGTACACCTACGATTTCTCCGCGCTTCCGTACGTGCACCCTCCATCGACCGTTTATCGTTCGCCGATCGACTGCAGGCCGCCGTTCACCTCGTTTACGTGCTGCTCGCGAATGAAACCTCCCTTCGCATTTCACCCCCGACGTATACACACCCTCTTCGCTCCGGCTTTTTCTCTCTCTCCCTCTTACGCTGCCCACGTACGTGTACGTGCGCTCGCGCAGACACGCACCACGTTCGCAATCCACCCCTGCTGGATATGTGCGCGCCCCTATTCCTCTGTCGCATCCCTCCGGTCCCGGACCACGTGACACCACGTGAATACGCGTGCGCAACCCTATCGCAATGTCACGACGCTGCTCGATATGTAGGCCGTACGGAAAACGAATTGGTTGGGACATTTTAAGAGAAAATCGTATTAAGATTATACGACACATAAACGATTAGGACCGCGGTATTAGAGGGGAAAAATTGAAAACTAGATTGAAATTATGGACGAGTCGAGGAAACTGTTAGAAATGCAGCGAGCGGTGTCAATGGCCCGGCCCTGTTCAAAGGCTCATTACTTTCCAACTTTTTTACAAATCTATCGATTCGTTTTCCGACGTGGCGAACATGAATTATCTATTTCTATGCAACTTACGATACACGTTACGGTAAATGAGGAATAAACGTACACTTAAACTCGCATTATAACAGCAAGCGTGATATGAATCGATCGGGACAGTCAGTCGGTAATAAATGCTAACTTCGTACGACGAACGAGGCGGTGTCATTGAGAAACATATATTTCGTAATTTCCTTCCAAATGAACACTTTTCAACGTTTACATATATATCTTTATTTTATTAAAAGAAGCACACAGCATTCGAATAGAACGTAGGTAAAGTACTTATAAATACAACGCGACATGTTTTCACGATTCTTCCTTAATGTACACCGATCAACGTTGACTTAATTAGGATTCTGATTAAATTTTACGGAGTAGCCGTCGCTGTCCGGATTTTTCTGCAGTTCGAAATTATTCGTGGACAGCCCGAACGGTTTCAGGATCATGTTTCCCAGGTCCTTCAGTTTTCCGAGCATTTCCGTTTTCAGTTTCTCGTTCCTCTCGTTGATCATCGGTGGTAATCTCTGTGGACGTGTAACTTTTAAAACATCTGCTAATGGAACTGACAGAAAGAAGGCTTTCTTCTGTGACAATTACCAGAACCGCGTGATTGGCCTCTGAATGAGCAGCATCGAACGTCAGGATTTTTTTGTAGTCTTCCAAAGCCTCGTCTAATTTATCGGATGCTTCGTACAATTGTGCTCTCCTCACGTAAGCTTTCACGTAATCTGGATTTAATTCGATGGCCTTTGTACAGTCGGATATCGCAGATTCCTGATCCTATTTAAATATTGTAACGTAAATAATCGAGTCTTATCAAAAAATTTTACCAATCATACGAAGAATGACGTTACCAGAGACTTGGACTTTGCCGCTGCTCTGTTTGCATACAGTATGGATCGTTCTTTACTGTATGCCAGGGGACAAGTCTGCAAGCCCTGTGTGTACATAGATATCGCCTCCTGGTATTCTCCTTTATTGAAAAATTCATTTCCCTTTGTTTTACACTCCTCTGCTTCGTTCTTGAGGCTCTGAAAAAGATAAATAAGACGTGACCAACGAGATCGTACCCATGTCATTCTCGTAGATAAATACGAACTTCTTTCTCGTTCTCGGATAGGGTTAAATCTCTGTCCTTCAGCGATTCCTCGTCCACGGAATCTTTTCTACTCCTCCCGCATACGCTGTCCGTTTCGCACTCGTTACCATCGTCACTGTTCTTTTCTGCACGGTTACAAGAACTGTCATCGCCAGTTCTCGCACTCGTGGAATCGGGCGAGTCGTTCTCGCCCGCTCGGATGCAAGAATTCTCGAGGTCCTTCGTCAGCTCTTCTATGATCTGCTCGTTCGTTTTCAAACCCTCCGATTTATCGCCCATCGCTCGATGTTGTTCGTTGCAACGTGCAAATCACTTAGGTTAATTACAGCATCACCTATACCGAATCGCGTCGAGAGCTCTGAACTCCTGTTCTGTTCCCTGTGTTTTGCTTCACGTTCGCGTTGTCGTCTCTTCTGCTACGTGCTAGTACGCACAGCTCCCATGAGAGCGCGTTGTCTACCCTTTAGCGCGATCACTTCGAAACACGATTCAGATTTTCTCTGATCTAGCCAAGAATTTTATTAGTTTTCAGAATAAGTTCAGCGTCGCGAGTTTTTTTTTATAAAATTGCCAGCAGGACTTTTATCGAGATCTTTGGAAAAATACTGTTTATCACGCCTCGTGTAACTTTGAATATGATTAAACTTAAATGGTAGATAGACAAGAATTATCGCGTGTACGTGCGCGTGAGGGAAACAACGAAGGAACTGCAGATGGCTCGGTGGTATTATCAGGATAAACCTACGGTATACATAGTACGTGCTCCGCTCTCATCAAGCTCGCCGCAAGGAAACGAGTACTTTACTTGTTGTACCACCGCTACATAATAAAAGAAACGCATAAATTAGAAAAGGCAGCGCTCGATTTTTTTAAGTAAAAATTCCGAAGTCAAACGATAGGAGATCCGATCGGCCCACTTCCGCCTTGATGATAACAGGATATCTGTGATGAGTTACAACGTTTGAGGGGAACGGAACAAATAAGGATTCTGTGGTTCGGCGGAGCCCGAGGGTTCTCGCGATCAGTCACAGGTGCACAATTCCTTCGACGGGAAGAGGAACAATCAATTTTCCGTTAAGAACGTCGCCCGCAGCGACTTTTCGAACGCGCACGTACGTACGTACGTATATGTGCGCGACGCGTGCATCGCGAATGCAAGGTTCAAGGTTTCAGCAGGGCAATCGTACCTGATATTACCGCAGTAACATCTTTTTATTCGTTCCGCTGATTCATTAAAAAGTTTTCAAAGACGTCCTCTTCCTTATTTTCATGTTCTTCCTTACTTCGCGATTACTCGGGGAACACGCGCCCGGAGTTACGTTGTTTTTATAGCGACCTTTATAGGTGTGTCGATATTAGTTTGCGCGAGAATTGTCTCTCGCGAAGAGGAACGGACTCGTCGATGAGCTATGGCTGCATTTCTTTCGCGCACGACGTGCATGCACTTGCATATAAGAAGTGAAATTATAGTGCGATTACGGAGCGCGGGAAGGAGCGCCGGTCACAGGGGTGTATTTTTCTTCGCGAGAGATGGTAACGGCGCGTGACCATGGCAGATCGACCGTGTAACTAACACCAGTTTCTTCACTCATGAACTACCCCGCCAAACGTCTTCAGACGACTTACCATTGTTCATGTCTCTCTCTCTCTCTCTCTCTCTCTCTCTCTCTCTCTCTTACTGTAGTTCATCTCCTCGTTTCCAACCGGATCGCATAATAAATGTTAAACAAATATTCCTTCAGATTCATCCGTTTACCATCTGTTCCGGCAAAGTTCAACGCTACGTTTCTACGTCCGCGGGTTCCCCTCGGAGCTGTCAAGTTGCGCATACGAAACAAACAACCAAGTTACTCCGTTCCGGGTGATGCGTCGCCTTGGGCTAGTTTCCATTTAGCTTCCCAGCATCATTCTTCGATATGCAAAATCGTTATCGTTATTCCTATTTTCGAACGCGTGTATGCACGAATCGACAGCAGGGGTGCGAGTGCAAACTCAGTTCGTTTCACGAAATGGGGTAGATAACCATTAATAAATGAAAAGAAAAAGTGTTAATGCAATAACTGTGTTCCAATCGAATCGATTCATCTGTTCGATTCTCCTTATCAATCGAGCAATATGTCCGTTTTATTAAAACGCGATATCGACGCATGGCCCGCGGCACCCGGATACCCGCACATACCCACCGTTTCACCGCGGGTACGCGGGATTTCTGGGAAAATGAAATGTACTTTTAGCAGACTAGTCACGTAGTTATTAAATGTACGTCTATTCGGGTTGTGCCACCTTTCAGAACATCTCTGTTGTGCGTATGGTAAACCGATATGAATATTCATTACGACTTGTTATTAGCCGCGTTGTTCGTTAGAATATAAACGACGCGGGATATCGTTTCATGACATTGTTGCACTTGCCGCATTAACAACTTTATTAAATGCTCTCCCGGCGATCGATCGTTGTTGATTCAATCGCAAAATAACCGCGCTCCGAATTATGTTATGTTGTAATATACATTGTCGTTGGTAGCGTCGCAGATCGAGCAAATACAGGATGATTGGTGGACAGCGCAAATACGTGCTGCATGTATGTATGTTGAACCAGCCGGTTGTTTCTTCAATGTAACAGCAACGGCGGAAACGCGAGACACCGGCCAGAATTCGTTTCGTTAAACCAAGATTTTATTCGAGCTCCGACGGTGACACGAGCGGACGAAGCGGGGTGGGAGGAGGGCAAGGATGGAAAAAAGTAATGGGGAACTCCCGGAGCGGAAGAGGAAATCGGCGGTCATCCAAATATTACGTATTCAAGGTAGCTACAAGTTTTCCCCGAGATATTTACGACGAAAGGGGTACGGGGGTTAGATTTTCCATCCCCGACGGTGGTGCGAGCTACGTTCTCTCATTGGTCCCAGAGATCCATGACGTCACGACGCCGGCCTATGTATAAGGTGAAGCACGCGGGGCGTCAGTTCATCGTTGTCCGTTACGTCGAGCGGGTGGCATCTTTGAATCACCCTCTGGTCTCCCGTCTGTTTCTCAACGCGCGAACATCGTTTTTTAATTCGAGATACACGCGCATCGGTAAGCGGACTGCCGGCTCGTCGGCATCGACCCTTGCGAGCTGTCCCCAGCTTTCATCCGAGACAGGTAAACGAAGGAGAACAGCGAGAGACGAAAGTGAGTAACACTCGTCTTGAACGTGCGAAAATTGTTTGCCGAATAATTATTTACCGTGCGCTTCGCCCTCGTTATACCTGCACGCTTTTATATCTCTGAAATGCGAAACCAGAAAACCGATGATTCGCGAAATGCCTTTCCTGTATTTTTTTTTTTTTTTGCGAAATCGGATTTTAACAATTTTATATTTCGAGTCCCGTATGCGTCGATTTTAAATCGCTCCGGGCGCTGCGCTTTTGGCACACAGAACATTATCGAATATTTTTAATCGTATAAAATTCGCGTACTGGTTTTTCTATTTCATTTGCTTTTTGGGGGATTGAAATTGCTGAAGTTAAACAAAAGAACTTCGGCGCACACCCAGTTAAACGGGTACCGATCTTATCAGGCTATTCATCTTCCCCTTATCGCGTTAGTCGGAATCAATTTCAGCAGAACGCGCATAGCTATGTACGTAACATCCGTGTATGCACAGTGTCTAATTGTTTAATATCGAAGCATCGATTCCGGGCGTTCAATGATTGCATTGAAACGCGAGATTTCAGATACGATCTTTAACTAATATCCCCGCAGTAAGATATTGCAAAGCACTCGAATCCTTCTGTCTGATCGTTGATCTTAAAATTGTCCGTTTAATTAACTAAAAGGATTTGCCCTCCGTGCGGTTTCAATATCTTCATGTTCTTCGTATATCTACCGCTCTACCGTTTTATTCGACGCTCGTTCCGTTTATCTTAAGGACATTCTTGTACTTATTGTTAATCAGGCTGCAAAAAGAAACCGAGGCTCCTTTTCCCTCTGAGAAATGAAAATATGAGCGAAACGCGGCGAGTATCGAGGCAGCCGTATCAAAAGAAACTCGCAGGAACTACCCTCTCCTTATTACATTTCTGTTTTCTTTGCTCATTTTCCATATCGCAAAATTAATTCGTCGATCGAACGAGCAAGATTTCTTCCAATTTTCCAGCCATTTTTCTCGAACGTCGAGTTACTTACGTCGGTCCTACTTTCTTCCTGAAAGATATGAATGAAAAGCGAGAAGCAGCAACGAGCGCCGGTATGCATTAGGTGTATATGTACGTGCGCGCAGTGCATTATCGCGTTATAATATCTCGTGGTCAGAAGATAAAGACCAGGGAAAATGACCTGTTTGTCGTGGGCAAAGTCACATCGGGTAAGATAATTACCTCGCGGTCGGGAAGATCAAGATTTAATTAAAACTTTTACGCGATACCAGGCGTATATCTCTGCACGCATACAACACGACGCAATTACCGAAGTTGCCGAGATATCGGCTACAGCGACGAGCCACCCGATCATTATCCCTTACATTCGTTCGTTCTCCTAATTAACATAAACCTCCGGACCCGTCCTACGCTTCCCGTCTGACCACGCGCCGACTTACACTACTTAGCGGTCTTCCGCCCCGTCAGACTCTTCCATCTTTCTTCATAAGAGACGCGAACGATTCTTTAAGGACACAATCGTGCATGCTTCCATTCTAACAAGTTTTAATTACAAAAGACGCGAAGATTCGTCAAGCGCCCAAGGGAAGGAGACTTCAACGCACCAGCGAAGCGATCAATTCTGTACGATACGACAGTATTTGCTGGTCTGGCTCGGTTCTAAAATTGCATTAGGGGTCCTCTTCATTGTTAAGTACCGCGGTCAAAGTTAAATGGAAAATGGCGAGAAGAGAGTCGGGAATGACTTCTATCGCGATTGGAAAGTCGCTAGATAAATCAGAGATCTGCTCCCGAAGTAAATGTAATTTTAAAACCGCTAACTCCCACTCTTTATCGCTAAATACCGAGTTATCTGATCTCCGTGTTTCCCAGCTCTGGTAATCCTTCCATAATTGGACGCCTATCAGTCAAATTATTTTGACGATCTTTTTAGACAATTTCATTTTATAATTGGAATACAAGCGTAGAATAAGCCGCGCGTGTTTCAGATCGTTATACGACTCACTAGCAGCTACATTTACTCCCAGTTTTCTTAGAAATAGTTATTTCTTTTGCGTTGAACCTTTTAACAGAGAAACGCGAACGGATTTGTTATTCAGTATTGAAATGAAATTTAACGCATGCAAAGGCTGGATAACTTTTTCCTTTAGAGAGTTAATGGTCGAGCTGAAATATCCCTCTCGAAAGAAGCACGGAATAATTCAAAGATCATGGAGCAATTTGCAACGGTAATCGGTTATTCTTGAACCGAGGAGAAGTCCATTTGAGCCTTGCGATTAATATTACATAGTCCGATGCAAATCAGATTTAAAAGTTAATCTACAATTTGCGAGCTGGTAATAACGATGAAAGATCGTAAACGATGTTTCTTTCGCTGTTTCCCTTTTACCAAATCGCTTCCTTATCTCGGATAACGCAGGATATTTCAATCACCTTTGAGAGAGTATTATTCGGCAACGGTCTTATTTTCAACGCTATACGGTTTGAAATCACAGAATTCTGTGGCATCGTACCGTCTGATATCCGATACCGTGCATCCATATGCCGGTTAATGAAGATCCGCTGCTAGGCAGCCGCGCGTTGCCCTTTTATTTCTATATGTGTCTACCTGCGTACGTGCTGCACATTGTTTCGAGTGCTTATGCGCTCATCTTATTGTCGTTATAAAAAGGGACGAACTCTAAAATGGTTAGGACAGTAATATTTTTTATTTGCTTCGATTCTTCGTTTCTTTCTAGGTTCCACGCGACGGGACGTGTGATCGATACGCGAAATGACACGTGACAATCAACTGTAATTAATAATTAATACCGTGAGTAATTGGCACGAACGGCGAATCGGTCGCATGATATACTCGCCGACGTCGGGGGTGTCGGTACACCTATAATACCGCAGCCTCTCGCCGATCTCGCGACTCTCGGTGAGCGAGTATAAATATCGGTCGAAGATACGAAACTGTAAAACCGTGAAACAGCTCGGCGACAGGCGAATATGAAACTTTCAAACCGCTTTCGCATCGATCCTCATTTATGACAATGCACGCCACTTGCCAGTACTTTCCAGTTTGTACGTATTCACTCGCAGATTCGCAACCGCGGCGTCGCGTTTTCCGCTCGGAAGTTTAAGCGATTCGATTTAGCCGGACGAAAATCTGTATGGTCCACGGAGGATCCACGAATCGCTCGTTTCAGTGGTGCGACAAAAAGTCTTGGGAAAAAATTGTGCCAACCTCGCGGACGCGCGGATACGCGTGGTGGTTATTGGCATTTTTATTGAAAGCGTTTCCAGGCAAGATAAAGTCTTTACGTGAAATCGTGGCGGCGTACGCGTTATCTCCCTCGCGGTTATTTTTTAAAAGGTTCCGAATTAAATAAAATCGCGCGCTAGCGAACGCTCATAACTCTTCCGCGTTACCGCGATAAGCACGTAACGTAAAATTGTTACGCGATCGAACCGTGGGAGGTGGGCAAGTCTAATGCTCGTTCGAGTAATTACTCCAGTAATCGTCCGAGGCTTCCTTTTTCCGCGAAGACGTTGAGGACGGGTAATCGAGTGCTTGATCACTTAACACTAGAAGAAACATAATTTAACGAACACCGGAGCTAACGGCTGTCGCGACTCACGCAATGACTTTCCAATTTGGTATGCAATCTCTCGTTTTATCGGATTACCTCGGTCTCCTTGCTCGCGGGTGGCTACTTTTGCGAAAACCGCTACCAGCTACGTCCTTTCTAATTTTCCCATTTTCACGTTTTTCCCCTCGACACGCGATTCCTCGCACCGTAAAGAAAAAATTTCACGTGCGACTAGAAAGAAGTTCCTCTCTCGGAAATTGAATTCGATCTCTAATTACATATCAGACGAATGAGAAAAATAATTTTCATTAATAACGTTAGAGGATGAACGAGAGGGTGAACGGAGGTGAATTGTGCTATTTGCGTTCGCCTCCAAAAAGAGAACTGACGAACTTTTGCACGTAGGTCACGTCGTAACGAAATCCATCCTTTACGTTCCCCCTCACCGTGCATTCGATGTTCGATGCATTTTTGTAAAGCGTCAACGGCGGACCGTCTCTGTGCGGAGGATAAACGAGGACTTTCTTCAAATTCGTTTTATCACGGCTGTCCTCGGGCTTATTCACTTTTACGTTGGGATCGATGAAGACTCTCGACGTTTCCCGTTCTCTCTCGAGCGCGTCGACGTTACAATTTTGACGGTATCGATGGTCACAGGATCCAATTTGTACCAAGTTCGGGTTTGAACAGCAACAGGTTGCGCACGAGCTTGTACACGTCGTACAATCATCGTTATTGTCTTTCCTGCCCGTTTCGATGCAAGACCGCGAGTGGATTCCATTACGGTTTCGGTTCAAATTCCAATTTCCACGAAATCGACCCGTTGGTTTAACGTTCTCGTGGAGATTTCTGGCTACTCCACCATCATCGAACGAACGGTCCGGCACTGTCGACCTTTTAAACTTCAACGGTCCGACCTTGTTCCTCTCGTCCGCGCGATCTGTGATCTCCGTTTTTGCGGCGATCCGACTCGACTCGAAATCGCGACGACGACCACGTTTCTTGCCACGGTTCTCTTGTTCCCGACTCTGACATTGTTGAAAAGTCTCACTCGCGACGCGACCATTATTCTCGAAATCAAGATCGTCCTTGCTCGGCGGCCATTGGACGCACCGCGAACGATGCTCGTACCGACTAAGCGTATCGACGTTTTCAGAACAAAGACGACACTCGGACCTACTTTGTATCGTTCCTTTTTTCCCTACGCCCACGTCTTCGTCTTGCCGCGAGACGCGAGCGAAATCGAGTTCTTCCCTAGCTCGTCGAGTGTTTTTCTGTTTGTACGCTACTCCCGTTAGCTCCTCTTCGTACCAGACCTCTGCATTATTTTTGCAACTTACTTCGTTCCGAGTGTTTGCACTCTCGTCACACCCGGCGAAGCTTTCACGATTCGAACTTCTCGGCTGGCGAACTCCGCGGGATCGCGAGGAACGGAAACCACGGCGACGAATCTTCTCGGTGTCCTCGAGCCGACGTCTCTCCTTCACCTCGTCTTCTTTCCGTCGGCCATGTTCGTCCTCCGTTTCGTTCTTTAATAATTCCTCGCAATGGAGAATCTCAAAACTGTCCAGATCGTCTTTGATTGGGAATAAATGAGAAACGTGGGTATCGCTTTCCATCTTGATGACCGTTCTCTAAGCGGATTTTTTCCACTATGCAGATCCCGAGATTCCCTTTGATGTAAAAGTAATGAACGGTGGACGTATCCGTGAAATCGCGTTACGAATTCACGCGTGAACCCGCGCGAGACCGGCCCGTCCTCCCGCTTCGTACGTACATATTACTCTGCGCGTAATTTATCAGAAATTGTAGATAAACAAATGCGATTCGAGACTCGGCGAAATTTCCGATGGTCGACGGTCAAACGGAGATCCGGCTTTTAAGGTTAAAGGAATGCTCGAAAAAAAGAGGATAAGAAAAATCAGATGAACGTGTAGGTCGGATCGCGTGGAGGCGAGTACCGTCGCTCGCGTACAATTTGGCGAGATGCCGGATTCTCATTCGGGGAGTCTGTTCATCGACGACACCCTCGGGAGGATCGCCGATCTCAAGGAAGATCTCCAACAGTTCCTCGAGGCCAGGTCGATCGAGATCGCTACGATCCTCGCGATCTGCAGTCTTTTCTACTGGATCCAACGTTACGTTTCGTCTTAATCGAGGCCGCAAGTACAAGAAAACGTTTTAATCGCTCTTTCCGCTTTACCGCAACTGGCTCTCCTTTTTTTTTCCAGTTTCTCGACCCTCTCTCGTGACCGGTATCGATACTGCTTTACAAGGGAAACAACTTTGTCGTTTTAAACGCGAAATCGTTAAGTCCGTTCGACTCATGCAAATATTCGAACCCAGAAGTCGAACAAATTAACTCGAACACACATGCGATCACGCAACGTTTCACGGAGTATGCACGCGTTTTGCATCACCTGATTTTCCTTCGGAATAAGGTTAAAAATGTACGTAATACTCCCTCGCCATGCGGATCGATTATCTCCTTCGACCACCGATCGATCGGTTAAATAAAATGAAGAAGCGTCGCTGTTTCGTATCAATCGGATTATCGACGCTGGCAAAGGTCGCTGGAAATTAACATTTTATTCCACGGCAATCCAATTAGCAGATTCATATTGGGATAAATTACTGGTCGGCGATACGCGTGTCAATCTCTGGCCGCGGTCGCGCGTCCGGAGTACGATTTTTCAAAGAAATAAACGAAACCTCCCTTCCGAGCAATGTACAAAAATTATAATTTACGAGCTTGTGTTTCGCACTTCTCTTACGCGAATCCAACGACTTATTTTACATCGAGTTCTCTCGGTGAGACCTTTCCGTCGCTCGAAACTCGTTTAATCACGTATTAAAAAATCTGAAGAAGATGCATAAGTTAAAACACTGTAGAGGTAAAAGTACCTACGTGGAGGGTAAAGGTAAAGGTCAACCCTGGCTCTCTCTTGATGCCACCGTCGCGACGGCAGTACAATATAACGCGAAAAATGGATTAACAGAAGTTGGAAAACCGATTCGAGCGATATCCATATTTTTCTTTTACTCTTTTCGCCCGTTTCTCCGACCGCCCCCTCGATCTCATCCGATCGCGTTCCGTCCTCATTCAACCCCGATGCGCAGCTTTAAATTGCTACGTTGCGCTCACCCGTTCGCTGAACGCGGCTATTTTCGTTTCACCTTCGTCGGTAGAAAAAAAATCATCTTCCACGATACGCGGCTGTTTCGATATTTTTAGCCCGCTATATTCCACTTTTTTCGGCTACAAGTCCTTTCCGAGTGAGCCAATTACTTGACAACGAACAGAGAGAAAGGGAGAGATACGGGTAAAGGTATCGGCACTTACGTCGGTGATCTACGAAACAATTTCTAGCGTCGACGGACGAAGAAATTATACGGCCGATCGAATCGTTAAATGTTTTCTTCTCCGATGGACCGACGGTTGCATGTTCAAGTTTTAGAATTTAGATAGAAAGCTCCACTCGATACGGATCATCGATTTTAGGAGAGAGTATCGGGTGTAGGGTAGAGCTCGTTTCCAACGATTACACGAGTGACCGGCCCGGTGAAGAAATGCTGGCTTACCACGGAACATATATCTATACGTCACCACCTACCTGATGAAGCAACTACCCCCCTTGTCTTTTCACCGCCGGAGGAGTTCTCCCCCCTTTCACCCCTTAATCTATCCTTTTTCTCACCGGGAAATCCTCGCTCCGTTTACTCTACGTCAGCCAACGAGCTGACCTCGAACCGAGAGCAAAACGGCTAGCTCTGATCGTTAACGCCACCGATCAATTCGTTACTTATTCTTTTCCCGTTCGACCGGTTCCACCTCGCCGATGGAATAACCAATCAGGAACCATCCACTTCTGTTCTCAATCAAAGATGAAAACTGTGTCCCGCGCAGACAACGGTAATCGATATCACGAATTAAATACTATGTATCCGAATGGCGTCGTCAAAGGATCATAAAATTTTGTGAAACCACAAAAAATCGTATGATCCTTTGCCCCGGGGCACAGGCACGCGGAATAACAGGGGCCGTTGCGGTGGTTAAACGGAACGACACAATAAATTGAAGCAAGGAACGATGACAGGAAAATCCGCAAAGCTCCGCTGCTGAGAGTACATGCGACGTCGAGATACGCTTTAATCAAGCTGCGTGTATGTACGGTCGACAAAGTTTACCGCGTAGTTTAAAGTTAAAAAGTGGTGCCCCTGGCCATCGGTCAATGAAGATCACCCCATGAGTCTGAATGTCTCGCTGCGTTACCTTTATGAACATTATCCTGTCTTTAAACCTGTCGCTCGTCTAATTTCGTTTCGTTTAAGGATGTATTGGCTATACAGTCNATTATAGGAAATGCGTTTTTCTAAGGTACATAAACTTTTGGGATTGACTATATAGCCAATACATACTTAAATATCATTTGTTCCAGAATGAACATCTTCCCGATCTTCCTTTCGCTGACATTGATCACGTTCGTACTGGCCGAGGAATCGGAACCCAGTTTCGCCGATGAGCACGACGACGGGTTCGAGGAGGCCCGAGGAAAAAAGAGTTTCGCCCGGCTGGACCCCGAGGAACTTTTGAAACGTGCGCCGATGGGTTTCCAAGTAACTACCCTCCCGATGCTAATAACTTTCTTAGTTCCCGTCGATTAATCGCTTCACTCTCTCTCGAGAGAGACATTTATGCACGTGGTTTTATCTGTGCTCGTGCAGGGTATGCGTGGAAAGAAAAACTCGATAATTGCCGACGACAAACTTTTCGCGGAGGAGACCAATAAGCGCGCGCCGATGGGATTTCAAGGTATGCGAGGTAAGAAGACGAATTTAATCACCGAGTTGGAGGATATTTATTCGCCGGACGATTACGCGAAGAGGGCGCCGATGGGTTTTCAAGGAATGAGGGGGAAGAAGCTGGACGACGACTATTACAAGCGTGCACCGATGGGATTTCAGGGAATGAGGGGCAAAAAGTCTCTCGAAGAGGTAAACGTACCAGAAGACGATTCGTCGACAATTTTAATTATCGATCTTTTGCGATAAAATTTCCTATAAAAATAACTGAACGACGCTGAGAACAAAAGTGTGATACCATTTATGTCTAGTTCCCGGTAATCTTATTTAGAGTACCACCGTTAGAATATTCTCCTGGTTCTTACTCGGGCTTCCGGTTAAAAAGGTTGTAGTATGACAAACTTATGTGCAGATCTTGGACGAAATTAAAAAGGGAAGGTTCCAGGATTCGAAGGACAAAGACGTTTATTTGTCCGATTATCCGGATTACGGGAGGAGAGCGTTCCCTACGGATCGATATGAAAATATACTCGATAAAGGGGACGAATATCTAAGAGAATGGGAAAAAAGAGGCCCGATGGGATTCCAAGGAACGAGGGGCAAAAAAATGATTCTTGACACGCTGGAAGAACTCGATAAACGAGATGTTATGGCTTTTCACGTAAGTCGACGTAGACTATTCCATAAAACGCAAAGATAAGCGCGAACGTTTCGTAATACTATAATCCCGGTTGAAATCGTCGGATTTTACTCGGTTTATTTGATTCCATTTACGTTATACGATGACTTAAGCACGCGTGTACTTCTATTCCATGTATTCCTCTCTCGACCGCGGTCGTACATCGCATTACGTTCAATGCAGAATTGCGCGTATTTTGCAGGGGATGCCAGGTAAGGAAAACGTTCTCGACGCTTACTTACAGCACGGTCCGTTCGATTATGAAAAAGGTGGTACGAATTTTCAAGACACGGAAGCTGGTAGCGATTCCTTCAAAAGAGCGCGAATGGGCTTCCACGGGATGAGAGGGAAGAGGGGCATCGCGGAGTTTTACGAACCCGGCAAGAGAGGAACGGTGGATTATCCAGGTACGAGATACCGGAGAAAATTTGACCTTATCGATAGAATATGTTGTTTCACAAACACGTGTTCCAGGAGACGGGAGCAGCTTGACGGAGAACGACCTGGTCGGGTTCGAAATTGAAAAGCGATCGCCTTTCAGATACCTCGGAGTCCGAGGTAAAAAGAACCCGCGATGGGAATTCCGAGGGAAATTCGTTGGGGTTAGGGGCAAAAAGTCGTCGACGTCGCTAGC
Source organism: Ceratina calcarata (assembly GCF_001652005.2). Taxonomy (NCBI): domain Eukaryota; kingdom Metazoa; phylum Arthropoda; class Insecta; order Hymenoptera; family Apidae; genus Ceratina; species Ceratina calcarata. Next base: position 857,196 of record NW_017139212.1, on the reverse strand, counting down.
CACCGGACAGAGACAACCCCTATTTTAATATATACCTCGATAACATCGAAAAGCGATGAGTATGAATGAGGATTCGTGAATGTTATTAGGTAACTAGATCAGATCGGTTTCTCCCGTGGGTCGACGTCTTCGTCCGACGCTGTCATTTTATTTTCAGATACTTAGCGATTGTACCTACTACCGTTTCTATCGATGACAACAATTGCCGTTCTCGTCGTGTACCACTAGTCTCTCGTTTGATCGTACGATAGTCGCGAGAAATAGAAAGAAGTAGCGAGTCGTTTCCGTTGAAAGATAGCCCTACCATTTGTATCCCGTTACTGGTAAAATGTGCGTCATTTGTTTCAGACTATTTTGTGATCTCTGTATTTATGAACAAATTACCGCACCTCGTATTTTGTTCCCGGCGAACGTTTTACACGAGGTTCTACGTTTGTGAACAGTCGCTGGCGAACTGAGAGAATAAAAATTGTACGATTCATCCGATTTACCTGTTCGATTCAGAATGCGCGATGTAGTAAAATCGGCGAACCGACTGTTAAGAGGAAATTAATTTTGACTAGATAAAAATTTGTGTCTATGTCCTAATTAAGTGTCTATTATCACAGACGAGGTAGTTCCTCTGTGTCATTACGTCTAGAGACAAATACATATCAATAAAAGCAACACTTTTCATATATTAATCAATCAGACCAGATATAATTTCACGAGTTCGTTTCGTTTCAACGTTCTGTTAAATTTTCGCGCGAATTTTCGTGGTACAACGGGAAATGAGAATCCCTACTCGATCTCGATAAAGCTCCGACTCACTGTTGATAACGTGCGACGGATACGAGCTTTCAAAGAGGTGACGCTACTTCTAAAAGGCTACCGTTCCGCTGTCGATAATAAGCTCCCGCAAGCTCCCAACACCGGATGTATCTACGAGTAGACAGTCACCAACTGATGCAATTTTATTTTGTTCCCTGAGGCTCCGACGCCTGATTACCATTTTCACGTTCACTACAGTAGGAAACGCAGTACTATATTGTAAAAATGAATAAATTCTGATTAATAAGTGAATGGAAAAAGATTTTGCCGTTTTTATTTCATGATCCTTGACCACTGCATTTGGAGATCGGGGATCTTAGATCACTCGATCCTGCGCAACGATCGATAAATTCTAATTTTATTTATTAATTAATTATTTTATTGAAAAACAAAATCCGGCCGTTCTTGTATAAAAATAAATTTCTTCAGTCTTATATTTCTCCTTCTAAATTTTATTTTATCCACACCAATGATTATTATTTAATCTATCAATTATTTAATTCCTAGCTTCGAATTGCAATTTCATATAAGTACATCGCGTAGCAGGAAAGTCGAGTATTAAAATAGCAGGTAAGCAATTGCATTAACAAATACTGAAACATTGATATAGTCCCAATTTGCTTCGTCATTGATCGCTTCTCCAAAATAGTATTATATAAAACTGGTTCCAGCATTGAATTATAGAAAATACATTGAATAATGTTACGGATCCAATTTAATTCCCTGTCACTGGTAGATCCATTTTAAGATTCGATTTCTTGAAATCCCATTGGAATTGTTATATCGTCGAGATTATTCTACACCTTGCACCGGACGCGAATCGTGTTCGTCCCGGAGATTATTTCGCGTGGGAAAACCGAATGATTAAAGGGCGAGTGCAAAGACACAGGGCTAGTAGGAGACCCGTTTGCGGCAGGCTGGAGTACAGACGGTTGCCAGTTCCCTCTGCGGATACGTAGATTTTCTATGGCACCGGTATAACGGCACGTGTACGTATATTGTAAGTGGCTGCGGTATTCGGCTAGTCAGGATCGATGAGACGCCGTCGTGGTGGCGCCTTGTAAACCCTACCCAACCCTGTCCCGTCTTCTTCGACGAACTGCGCTTTTTTCGCTATCACTTTTTTCCGAGCTTCTCCAATCTACCCTTAGACGACGCGACGACATTTACAAATGTTGCCGAAACGAGCCAATTCACTCGTCTCCGCGTCTCAGATTCCAGCGAGTCTGGATTAAAAAGAGACGCGGAAGCGAATTTGATCATCGCTTTCTGAACACGTTAATCAATTTGAAAAGCAGAAATGGAACGGCGAGAAGCGCGGACGATCAGAAAAAAAAAAAGGAATTATGCAGACGCTGCAAGTAGGCGCAGGGGCGTGCTTTATCGCGGAAGAAGAATTCGAAATCTTTCGAAAGGAGGCTACGACTATTAGCCTGGCGTGCGCACGTGTGCGCCGGACACGTAACATAATTCGGACGATGTAATAACGATGCCAATGCAAACGTTAAGCTGGTTAATAAGCGCAAGCGCGTGTGCACCTGTGAACGAGGGTACACGGTTCGCCAGGTTTTCAGTCACGGACTCTTTAATTAGTGTCTTAATTGCGCTAAATCTGGCGAAAGTTCCAGCCGGTTTACGCGATCTCGCGAATGTATCTTCAACAAATTTCCTACTCCTCGCCGGAGTGAATACTCGTCCTCAGGGCGAATATTTCACGTGCCTCGAGAAATTGCACATGCCTCGCGGAACCGGTGTTATCTCGCGCGAACGAATCTGCATACACGGTAACACCTGCGTCCACGTCATCGAACGCGGAGTAAGTCATAACGCGGGCCGACGTCGTCATTACATCAGGAGGCTACTATATTTTCGTTTCTGATATTCTCAACGCGGCTAGTAAAGGGGGTGTCGCTCAATACTAGAGCGCCACTCACTATGGCCAGTACTGTAAAACTTCCGATTCGTACCCCGATCACGTTTCAATTCCACTTATTCCCTAAATAACTATGCTTTACCAGTAATCTATATAATCCCAATAAAATCTGATAGATGAACAGCATATCGAAAGTAAATCGCAGAACGAAGTATACTATTGTCTATCATTTACGAACTTCACTACAGGATTCTAAGTTCCTCGTTAATAAAAAAAAATTAGTTATACCTTAGTTATACCTTAAAATTTTAACACACGTACGTACGCATGTACGAACGGTTTCAAAGCTATTAATGTACCTGTAATAAAAATTAGAGGAATTTTTTTAGAGTCGAGTCGAAATAAGAAGTATTCGACAAGAATTATATGTATTACTAATTTGGCATTTGTACGAGTATGGAATGAAAACCGCGGGGCGCGGATGGTACCGCGTACACGGTTGAGGATTGAGAGATGCAATGCGGCAATCGAAAATGCCGACAAATCGATAAATCGACCGGGCGATCAATGGTCGTGATATCTGAGCTGCGGTACGCGACGAAAAACGTATTGCTCTTCAAAATGCACGTACATGCCCCGAGTACATAGGTGCTGGGCTTTTATTTAGAGGCGTACGTATCTCCCTGATAAGAGAAATTGCTTTGCGACCTCCCTGCATTGCGACAAATGTGTTTGACAACCATCAGAACCGGCATAACACACCTATTTCTGTATTATTATGAATTCTGCAAGTATACTTGGCTCAATAAAACATACGTGGAGCATCGCTGCAATTTATTGACAGCGAAAAATTGTATTCCTCGATTGAAGTCCAAATTGAATTAGGCGTCGAACGAGCGTTACCTGCTCGTTCTCATGATTGAACAATCGTGAGACGGTAGCTCATTAAAAGTCTGAAATTACTGATTGCGAGGATCGGTACAAAACGGTTTGACGAATTATTTGTAGAAATGTCGTGCGCATTGACAGTGTCGCGTGTTCCTTAACGGGGAGTGATTATTTCACCACGTAACACGCTCCCCTGAACAGCCGCACCCGTGCCGCAAAGCGCGATACGACGTCGACCCCCCGATCTTTGATCCTTTCCCATTTTTGCTCCGTTTCCGGTCGTACGTCCTTTCCCTCGACGCCGGCATTTTCCGACGTCGGTACCGGCCGGCTTGCCGGTCTTGTCAGTCACTCGGCCACCCACACACGTACCTAGAGGGAGGGCTGAAAATGGATTCGTGCGCGCGTGTACCGGTATCCGAATTGATTGCACAAATGGTCTCGGCGATTTTGCTACCCTGCCCGTCTGACGCTACATCGGTAAATTGATAGCACCGCTTCCTTCCGGAGTCGTACAACAAAAATTCGCAGTCTACAAGTAATCGCGATACTCGTCCTTCAAACATGTCATCCAGTTACCAATCTGCCGGAATCAAATCCCCCATCTGGAACATGTTAGAACCGGCGTAATCATTGAAACTGTTAGTACTACGTGCAGAGATGTGTACATGAGTACATCGCTGACCAAAGTACGACGCCGCTCGGTCCCATCTGTGCATCACGCTGTCAATGATTACGCGATGATTTTGCGGTTGGAGGACTGGTTTTCGAAACGAAGCACCGAACGGTCAGGTGTCTCGAATCGGTCCGTGCTCGAAGCTTTTACTTGGACGTGGTCCCGTACTTTTAGCCGGTATTATATCCGTGCAAAGGTTACGCACACAGACACGGATGGGGGACACCCAACGGCACCCACATGACACGCAGTCTGAACTGCGCGCGATCCGTAGTTACTCGGGCTGTGCGCATCGCCAGTGGGGGATACACTGGAGCGGCTGCGTTCAAAGTGGGGGTGGCCTTTCCGTGGCAGCGACTAAGGACATGGCAAAGCCTGTCAGAGAGCCGGCAGCCCGCAACGCGAGTATTGCTGCCGAGTAAATTTCGAGTTCGAAGTAATCGACGATCGAAACGAATCTGGGAGAAGGGAGATCGGTCGATCCCCCGAGAAAAGAGGAGGACGCGTTTCATTCGTCTCGGTTCCTGCTCGATCGTTAGTTCTAGTGCTGCTGTGTCCCGCGGAACGGTTTCCTCCCCGAAAGACGGCCCCTTCTTCTCTCCCGCATCACGTACACGAACTCGCCCTGCGACCCTTTTAACCCTCTCTAGCTGCCTTACTTCTTCTCTCCCTTCCGGTCCTCTCGAACGAGGGGATCAAGTCGACACGAGTCAGACACGAAGAGACACTCGGTCAGGAGAATAGATCCTTCCCCTGGCAGACGGTCCGGTGCTTCTCCGACCGAGGAACCACTCTTCTCGGATATATGATATATCGGAGAACTGGCTGCGAACGTGACGCGTAACGAGGTAAGCGGGTTAAACATTTTCCACGACGATTCTACGTCTATCGGCACGGCGAACAAAGAACGGGGACAGAGCTTTTCCAAAGCGGTTTTCGTTCTTTACCGACGCTCTACGTATAGATTTTATCGGGTGGCTTAGGTAGATTGCACGACGGGAGGGGTTGTTACCAAGGGCTGGGAACGACGGTGTCGATACGCGTTCGAGTGACCGTACATTATTTGCGATTTCAACGAAAACGCGTACGGAGTCCGTATGTTCTCCATGAAAGCAAGAGAGATCAGTGTCTTGGTCGCGATATTTTTTTCTCACAGGTCGACCGTCTGCGCGATGTCTGTGTAGGCGCGCTTCCCTCGGCCGTCTCGAGGGAAAGGAATAATTCGAATCGGAATCGATATTCGAGAATAAGCGCTTAAATGTCCTGTTTTCTAGTTGGCTAGCCAGAATTTGGATCAATGATCTAAGGTCGTGCGGAGAAGCTCGGATCCTGCGCAGTGCGAGGAACAGGACATAGCCCTATCGGTTTTCAGGGAAAAGGGTCGTGCGAATCCTGCGCAATACCTTAAACGTTAAAACTGTCCGCATGAAATCGCGGTGAGACAATACCGCTGACCTTTCCGTTACAGCTCTTCGAAATTTTGTTGCCTCGGTAAGATTTACACTTTAATCGAATGGCTAACTCGGACGAAACTAATTACCGGTTATCCAGCCCTCATCTGTTATTCCTCAGACGGTTTTAATGCGACCTGTCTCTTTTTACATCAATTGTATCTCGCCAAGGGGCAATTCTTTCCTGGGTAGTTTGCCATTTATACCGTGTTAAAGTTATGCAATCGGATGATGCCATGTCGTATGCACGTTTTTCCATCTCCTTGTAGACGAGTACTCGTCGAATTCTTTCTGTGGTCCTCGATTTTCAATTTGATCTTTCGATTTTGCCAGCAATGAGTACCACGGATCCGACTGGTGAGGGCGGAGGGGGAGGGGAGACCAGCATAATATCGCCGTCGTCGAACGTGGAACAAACCGCGTCGCCGATCACACCGGTGACCGGTGGCGTGGTCCCACCGCCGGGCTCTCAACAGCAGCATCCGCCACCCTCGCCACTGAGCGGTTGTTACCTTCTCGTCGTGCTTCCAGAGCCTCATACCGCCCAACACAAAGATCTCATCCTGAACCGTCTCGCGAAAGGTAAGTCGAATTTTGCATGATCGAGAGTTAGACATTAAACGCTCCCCAGGCTTTACCTATGGCATTTGCGCGGAACGAGGCGGGCGGCTTCGTGATAAGAATTGCCATTACGATCATGACTCCACGTATTTCATCGGCGCGCTTCCGCACGTGAACTCAGCCGCTAACGGTTCTTCCTCGTGTGCGCGTCCCTTCCGATTTATCGAACGACTCCCTACGGGACCTCCTTGTTGCCAGCCGGACGTTAATTAGGAACGAAATCGCGGGCCATCAATTATCGAAACGCGCACGAATGGGATATGGCGAAGGCGTAGACGATATCGCGTGGTCGAACGACGCCGATCCGGCCGGTCGATAACGAGCCAGAAAAACAGTAAATGAGGAAACCGCAGACGTTATCGATAAAAGGGAAAAATCTGTAGTTGCAAGTTTGATGCGGTATGCGCATGTTAGACCGGCCTGCGGCCACATCCCCGCATTCACCAGAACTTCGATCAATAATCCATCTGCACAGAACGTCGAGAAAATTGTCTCGTCGAACTGCAATAATAATATTTTACGACCCATCTCTCCGTCGATCGCTCCCGTTTACACGCGTCAAGAGGGCCGTGGAGACCCAATGAAAAATTAGTACCGTCGTTAACACGCTCGTGCAAAATACATGCCGGAAAGAGATCTCGATATCGTTTCCTGATCTGCCTCTTACAAGCTACCGCATTGCGTAGACGACATCATGTTCTTTTAAGAACCACGTTTCTTCTTGTGCGTGAATTCGCTCGTGTATATGGGTCATTTTGCGTGCGATCAGCATGGTCAACGAATATGACTCACGGATCGCAGACGCATCGCACAGGAAGTACAGGGGGGAAAGAAGTCGAGACACGCAAATTGATTCACGTAGATCCACTCGTCGTGTCGTCTCATCCCCAATTTCGAATATGAATCCATCCGCGTAGGACGCGTCGTTTATTCGGAACCGTATGCGTAATCGTAATTTCGGACGATGAAACTCGGCATGCGAGCGCATACCATTGACCTGCATACATAAGCTTAAAGTAATTGGTAAAAGAAAAAAATAATTGCAAATTCATTGAAATCGTGGTCCGACGTGATACACGAATAATCGCGTGAGCCGATGCACGGGTGATACGCTCGTTAAAGACCGACGCTGGTGTGAGTGCGTGCGTGTACCTGGTTACGATTGCCGAGTCTGTGTGTGGTCGCGGACACACACGTAAGATAGGAAGGCATACTTGTCGGTATGAATCATGATTGAGGACGTGGGGAGCATCGAGAAAGCCGAAGTTATTCGATGTTTGCAATATCCGGAAGAAGCAGTTCCGCTCGATCTGGCAACCGAATTTTGCATGACTCATACGCATCGGTCCCGATAACGCATTATCAATTTTTATATCAGATTCGAGGACGTGTCAATTAACGGGAAACACTGTCGATGAGAAATGACGTTAAGCCGGTATTTGGTAAAGTTCGAAAAGTGGCCTCACGATTTGGTCGCGTACAAGCAACTGAATATAGAGTGTGTCTAATTTTATCACGGCATTCGCTTAAGTGATTCGCTTTCTCTCGTGCATCGTGCTCTTCGAGTCATGAAACTCTGTTCCTCGATTACCCTTGTTCTTGAACCTGACCCTTCACGCGGTGTACACGCATAACGCGGCAGTATTCCCGTTGATAATCTTCGGATCGCACTGCTCTCCGTGGATGTCGCGCTTTCTTTCCATCTCTCGCTGCTCCTGTCGCTAATTGCACGGATCGTTGTCAGAAGATTAAACGACGATAACGACGGCGGTTCGTTGAAATGTAGAAATGAATGGGAAATAAATTTCGGCCTCGTCTTTAACAAATCCTTGGACCGGGTCTTCGCCCTTCTGTGTTAAAAATATAAATAGCCACGGACGAGCTAAGTCGATCTCCGTGCTATACTGTCATGACCATGTATGTTTAAATATCCATGTTCCGCTATAACTGCGATCCATCGTACCTGTCCGCGTGCATTTTTATTTCGTTTCTACGAGTACGCGGCTGCTACGACTGCCGTTCCTTTGTTGCAATTAACGTGCATATGCATATAGATTTAGAGGAAAGACAGTAATTGACACTTCGGAGGGAGACGGCGAGACTTGACAGTAACCTGGAACGGCAGTCTCCCCGTCTCGACCTCGTTCGGTGTTTCCCTTCTCTGGCGAGATCAATCGAGAGCGACGTCAGCAGTTTTCCAAGATACTTTTTGACCCTGTTCGACGACAAAAGCTTTCAGATTATACCATCGTAAGCGTCACACATTTTCTTAGGAGTTTTCGACGTCTCGTTAACCTCGGAGGCCGCGTTCAATAATTAACCCGGCCGTTCTTTCGATACCAGTTGCGAGAGCATTGCGTCGAGAAATGGGAAAGTCTAAACATAGTTTTGACCAAAACGCGCCGGGCAAGAACGAGAGGCGAGGAGGACGGGATAGAAACGAACGTCTGCGATTCTAAAAGATACTACGCAAGGGGTAAATGCTCGAACGAAGAAACCCATGATTCGGTCTATATTTAACCGCGTGTCTTCGACTGCACTGTTTTTAAGTACTACGCCTTCAAAGGCGCGACAACGTGGGGAGCGGGCCTCATTGTTGATCCATTTCGAAGAAAATCAACTCCTCTTTTGTTAACTACGCGTTGCCACGCAACGTGGATACCGCTGTCTGTTCGCTCGCGGTTAAAGAGGATATATTTATTGGATATTTGATTCCCTGTCAATGATCGGAGCGAAGCATGGTCGACAGCCAGTTAGAATTAGCGAACGATAGCGTATAAAGTGTACACCCCTTGGAGAGGAGAATGTGCAGGGGTCGTCACGTATTAAAAGGCACGACCCCCGACGAACGGCTTCTCTTGTATCATCGCCAGGGCTTCCGATCAATTTGACATAGAGAATTTGCTGGTTCTGTGGTTCAACGTGACAAGCGATTCGATAATTTACAGTTACGCGATTGAATTTCATTTTAATTCTCATCGATCATCCCTTCCGATCATTTTTCACCGAACACACAAATAATTCTTTCTTCTATTCAAACGTACGTTTTTCAATGTCATATACTTTAATCCATTGCATCATCGATCCGCGATACGGATAGAAGTAGAACTTTAAATAATTGGCGACTGTGACATAGGTACTGAAATAAACGCTCAACACTGGACTTCGAAGAATCGCGCTATGGCTCGTCTGTCGTTTTCCCGTATTCCAGAATCGCGTAGACGAGATAAAAAGTTAAGAGAGACGGCAATAGGGAGTAGAGTAGGCGCAGGACGTGCGATCGATCGCCGGCTACCGCGGAACCACGTGACGGGGTGCGGTATTCGTGACGTCACGGAATTTCTGTTCCGTTCCGATGCCGACACATATGTATTTTCTTCGATTCCCATCAATACAATGTTTTCGGTCAAATTTTTATTCCAAACGTTTTACGATAATTGACGATATGACGATCGGAGAAGAACCGTCTCTGATCCGACAGAAAAATTTTACCGACATAATTTCATCGACTCGTGGATCGAGCGAGCAAGGGTCGAATTCTTGCTTTCTCAACCTTCACCTTAGTCGCGTTATTCAGCCCTGAAAACCATCGTCACTTCGCGAAGCCAGACCGGTGCAGACCCTCGAGTAGTTATACGCCGCGCTATGACCCACTCTCTGAACGTCCCAGGCCCGAACGAGACCGCCTCGAAGTAATCGAACTCCTATATTATGAGAGATCTTTCGTTGTTCCAGGCTTCCTGTCATGGGACAAGGATAGCTGCCACGTAGACTTAGAAAAAGAGTTACTGGCGCTGGTAGCGCAAGCCCCCGAAGGCGAAGAAGCTAGGAACGGTATTAACAATCAATTGTCACTGAACATTTACTTTAGAACTGATCGTAGTCTCGATTATTTTTACTGTGTCCGCGAGAATTCGCGGTGATACTGCGTAAGAAGACATGAAGAGAGAGGAATGAATTTTCAGGCGAACGACTGATCCAATACGCTACCGAGAACCTAGTTACGGAAGTGCTCATTCACCCGCAAACGAACACATTATTACAGTGTATACGCAATCTGTTGGCAAGTTTCACGAAACATCGGCACATCATACACGCTGGCTACACGTTCGGCGGGAACGGTTCCTGGATACTGCAAGTACGCGCGCGATTCTCAACGACCGACCGTCACAGGTGGCTCATAGTCGGGTCTTGAAATTAAAATCAATTGTACTGGTGCGCGCAGGATGGAACCTTCAGCCTCGCCGATTTCCTCGACGCGTTCAGCGAGCACGAGGTGCAGAGGGTGGTACGCGCGTACGAGAACAGCGTCACCGTGGACATCCACTGCGCGGGCTGCGGGGATTGGACGACGAACAGGCTGTCCAAGGAACCTTGCACGAGGTTTGTCCCGAGCTGAACCGAATTTCGAAAATCGATACACGCTGACCGCGGGTTTCCTCGTCAGATCATGCAGGGTCCGAGTCAACCCGGACGACGTTCTCACCGCCGGACTGCCGGCCATCGCTAGTTTCACCAACTACATCGGACAGTACCTCGTGGCCCAGACGTTGGACCAGCTGATGGAACCGTCCGACGTCGTGGGCAACATTAGATTTAGTCATCCAACTTTGTATGTCTTCCCCGGCGGTCAGGGCGACGCCGCCCTCTTCGGTATAAACGGTTTCAACATGCTGGTCGACGGCGGCTTCGCGAGAAAGGCCTGCTTCTGGGACTTCACCAGACACTTGGACAGATTGGACGCTGTCCTGGTTACCAGAATAAATAACAGCAATGTAGGAGGCATGTCGAGCGTGCTGTGCAAGAAGAAGGATATGCACGTTTACCCTCAGATCGGACACTTCTTTTGCAATCTGGTCGTAAGTACGACGACGTTCGATACAACGATTAGGATTTTAATATAAACATTTCTCACTGCGATATATATGTGTTTTTGAACTTGTAAAACAGGAAAGACGACAGACAAACTCCCCGGACGGAGACAAGGACATCGACCCACTGATCCTGAATCTAACGGACATCGGCCAGGAGATGGTCGTCAACCTACGGCACATTAATCTCCGAGCGCATCCCTGCTACAGAGACCCGGATCCTATCAATCTGTACCACAAAGTCGGCCACGGCACGCTCGATATGTACGTGCTGAGCCCGAACAAGGACACCCGCGAGGTTCGAGAGTTCCTGGCGAAATGGCACGCCTCGGACTCGAAGCTGTTCGCCGGGAGCCACAAGAAGGACTCGAACAATCTAACGTTCCCGATACAGAATCTGGTCTCGATCTGCGCGCTGCTGGTGTGGCAGCCTGCCAACCCGGAAGACACCATCACGAGGATCTTATTTCCCGGAAGTACGCCACAGCACAAGATCTTCGAAGGTTTCGATCGACTGAAACACGTCGAGTTCCTCAAGCATCCCGTCTGCTCCGCAAAGAGCCTGTCACCGTCCGCCTCGCTGGCGACGTTGCGAGACAAGCCGGCGAAGCACAAGTTGATCGAGAAGGAATCGAAGAAGGCGGACATCAAACGAGAGAAGAAAGAGTCGCCGGATTTGATGAAAGCGGAGCCGCCGAAGTCTGCACCGATCATACCGACGAAGCCACCGGTCAGTTCCATGAAGTTCGAGCCGAAGGCTGTCCCGAAGAAGATCGTAGAGAACAAGAAGATAGAGGAAGCGAAGAAAGAGGAGCCTAAGAAGGAAATTAAGAGAGAACCCATAAAGAAACCAGAGGCTAAACCGAAGGAGACGGAAAAGACCGACGAGAAAGTGGAGAAGGAGGAGGACGTTCAGAAGATCGAACCTACTAAGGAGATGGAGAAGGTGCCTTCCGTAGTTCCTTTAGAGAAGGAGCCGAAAGCAAAAACGGAGACGAAGAAGAAGGAGTCGAAGGAAGCGAAGAAGCCCGGAAAAATAGAACCCACGGTAAAATCAAAGTTGGTCGAAAAGAAGAGGAAACAGTCTCCGGTCGAAAAGAAGGACGCTGTCAAATCCTCACCGACGACGCCTAAGAAAATAGTAAACGGAGTCGCGGCGAAGGCCGAGATCGTCAAGAAAGACGTGGCGAAGGCGAAGCCACCGCAGAAGATCGCGGCTGCGCCTCCGGCGAAGAGCACGAAGGACGCGAACAACAGAAAAGTCGTCGAACAAAAGAACATTGAAAAATCGGCGATAAAGGAGACGGCGGCGAAGGTGTCCACGTTGGCCAAGCCGAAACCTACGGACCGAAAACCGATCGGTCGCCGGACCAAACCAGTTAGCCCTAGCAAAGTTCGGGTGTCTGGCAGCCCGGCGAAATCGACTCGAAGCACACCGACCGTGTCCGTGAAGTCCGATAAAGACGGAGTGGTTCGCAAGGCGAAGAGCGACAAGGGCACTGCGGACTCGTCTACGGTTTCCACTCCATCTGGAATCGAGCCGGAAACCGGTGCGAGATTGATCGAAAAGAATTTAATGGAGCAGTCCGAGGATATTTCTCTGGATTCTATAGAGAGCAAGGTACTCGCTGATCTGAAGGAGGAACGGGAAGTCGTGGAGGAGATCGAGGCAGTGCTTCAGAAAGCGGAACGCATTGAGGAGACGAGGAAAGACGATCGCTCCGAGGGAGACGACGAGATCACCGCGGAATTGACCGACAAAAAAGAAGAAGATATCACGGACGACGACATCGTCGAAGCTGATATAGAGGATGCTCTGAAGAGAGAATTGATCGATGAGTATCTGATCGTCGAGAAGGAAGAAGACTACGTGGAGGATTCTACTCAGAGCGGGGAGGGCGAGCAGAAGCACATATTGGATGAAGCTGAATCGGAGAAGGCGAAGATGTCGAAGGACACGGAACAGATGGTGAAGGAGAAGGGCACGGAGGAAGAAGTCGAAGAGAAAGAGAAAGATGAAAGTGCAGAGAAACGCGAAATTGAAGCTGTGGAAGAGAAGGAGGAAGTCGAAATCGCTACGGAACCGACGGAGCCCATCGACTTGTCGCCAGATCGCAGAGCTCAGTTAGAGGAGGAAGCCAAGATCTCGGAAATGGAGGCGAAGAAACTGGAAGAAAAGGACGATTCCGGTAAAAAGGACAGCGAGGACGTCACGAAAGAACCGTCGAGCTTGAGTCCGGACAAGCTCGATTCTTCAGAAAAGAAGACTACAGACACAGATTTGAAACCTGAAGCGGATCAAAAGGAACAGCTGCCTGAGAAGCTGGAGGAATCCCAAGAAAGAGTTTCGACTTTAGAATCCGGTGCTACGACCACCGCGCCGACGCTTCCCGAGGACGAACGTATACCCCTCGACGACATAAAGGAGGACATCGATGAAAAACACATAATCGAGGAAGTGAAGGAGAAAGACGTCCACGCCAAAGTGGAAGAGAAACTCGAAACTGCAGAAGCAGTTCCGACCTCGGTTCCCGCGACGGCGCCTATCGATGCAGCTTTGGTGAGAACCGTGCCACCGACTATGACTGCGAAGCCTGACGTTCGAGTGTTCGACGTTCGCCAACCCGTGCCCTTACAGCGTGACATCGTCAAAACGCCGGACGAGGTCGCCGATCTCCCGGTTCACGAGGAAGTCGATCCGAAATTATATAGAATGGACGATTTCGAGAAAGAGAAGGATGAGAAACCGTCACCGCAACAGGCCAAAGAGCCTAGCACTCCCACGCCAGTAAAAGAGCAGAAGGGCGTGTTCAGCTTCTTCGGTAAGGTCGCGGATAAATTCGAGAAAGGTATCGACAAGTTGACTAAGAAGTCGAAGAAGGACTCGGAAAAGGAAGAAGACAAATCTTCGAAGTCCAGCTCGCCGAAGGAAGCGAAGCCACCGAAGGACGAGAGGACCATTCTCGAAGAGGTCGATATGGAAAAACTGTTCCCGAAGGTTGGCAAGAAGACGCCCGAAGAAGAAACACCCAAAGTAAAACCAGTAGCACAGGAGATCGTGACCGAACCGAAGGAGGATGTTGAGGAATTAAAAGCAGTCGAGGCAGTTGAGGATCGGCCGAAAGTTGAAATTGAGAAAGAGGAGAAAGAGTCGAAGAAAGAAATTGAGAAAGAAATAGAGGAAAAGATTGAAAAAGAAATTGAGAAAGAAATAGAGGAGAAGATTGAAAAAGAAATTGAGAAAGAAATAGAGGGAAAGATTGAAAAAGAAATTGAGAAAGAAGTTGAGGAAGAAATCGAAGAAGAGATTGAGAAAGAAGTTGAGGAAGAAATCGAAGAAGAGATTGAAAAAGAAATTGAGAAAGAAGTTGAGAAAGTCGCGGTGGAGGGAGGAGAAGAGGAGGAGATAAAAGCATTGTTAGAGGAAGCTTCGAAGAAGTTCAAAACGGTGAAAGACAGCCTGCGCGATTCGTTGGAATCATTGGAAGAGAAGATCGTCGCCGCTGAAACGATCGACGTGGCTCCGGAAGTTCCTCCGGTGAAGGACGCGATCAAAGATACGTTGGACGGTGTGGTGGAAAAGTTGGAGGCGATACAACCTCACGAGGAGAGCACCACGTCGCCCGAAGCGAGCAAGGAACCGGAAAAAGTGAAATTCGACATACCCAAGGACGAAATGTTCGAGACCGACGATGAAATACCTGCGCGAGATTTACGAGAAGCTGTACGAGACGTCGGCGAGCTTCTCGCGGGAACCGCGGGTATAGATCTCGAGGAAAAGCCCAAAGACGTGGAGGAGATCGTTAGGAAGGTCGCACAAGTATTGAGGGAGGACGATTTCCTTCTGGACGCGATCGTAGAATCCAAAAAAGAAGATCTTCAAAAATCGCCGGTGCAGGAACCGGAGCTTTCTAAGATCGTGATGCCGACGAAGGTCGGCGTTACTGAAGAGATTCCTCCTCATCCTCAGGAAGAGGCCGAGGAACTCCACGTCGCCTACCCGGCCGCGAAATTAGAAGACGAGAAGACGAAGGCTATAGAGGGTATGTCTGAACTGATATCGCCGAAAGAGGAGAAAGAGAAGAAACCAGATTTGGTGGCTGTATCTCCGAAATCCCCGGAGATGGACGTGATGGACGCTGGATTGGAAGACGTGTGCGTGAGAAAAATCGCGAAGAAGTCGATAGACGAAGGTCAACCGATAGAGGAACCAGTGATAACTTTCGAACAGAAAGTTTCACCTGCGAAAGCGGAAATCGTTACGGTCTCGCCCGGGTCGACGCCGACTTCGCCTAAGTTCGTCGCGGACAAACTGCAGGAGAGCGACGTAGACTCGACTCAGGAAGTCGAGGAAGCGGTTCACATACCGTTGGAAACGAAAGCCATAATCGACAAAGCGGATCGTAAACTGGTAGAGATCATCGAAGAACTTGTGATAAAGAAGATACGAATCACTATTGAAATTATAGAATATATTATTACTGTGAAACGTGTTCCGATAGAATGCGTGATTTACGTGATCGAGGAGATCATCGTAAAGAGAGGATTGTCTAAGAAGGACGTCGTCGAGAACGTCGAAATCCTGAATCTGGACGAATCGATCACCCCTCAGTTGCAAACGGAACTCGAGGATCTCATAATCAACGAGTACGTCACCAAAGGAAAGCGTATTACCATTGAGATCGTTGAAGAGATTTGTATAAAGAAACTAGTTCCGAGGACGGTCGTGATTCGCATTATTCAGGAAATTATTGTCAGGAAGTCGATCAAAGATATTACGGAGGGCCTCGGGATCGAAGTCGATGAGAAAGAAGAAAAGAAGAAAGAATTGTCGCCCGTTGAAAAAGTATCTCCGGTGAAAGCAGAGAAGGAACCGTCTCCAGAAAAAGAGAAAGAGAAAGAGGCGAAGGAGGAGGAAGAAATAGAAGTCGAAGAGGAAGAAGAGGATGGTTTCGTTAGCATCGGTAGAAAGATTTCTAAGGGAGCTATACGAGAAAAGGAAACAGTGCCTTCTACAGAGATCGAGGATACGAAGAAACATGAGATCACTGACGATTTCGAAGCCGTCGAGCAGGAATACAAGGTGCGGGAAGCGCTCGAGGATACTTCGAGGCCAGAATCCAGGGAACGAGAATATGCCGAGGAAGCCGAAGACGTCGTGAGCGACGTCGTCGAGGCCGACGAGAAATTCGTTCACGAGACGAAGGAGAAAATAGAGAAAGACGAAGCTGTGGAGCCTCCCAAAGTGGAGAAGAAAGAGGTAGAAATTAAAGCCGCAGATTTGGGTAAAAAGGAGGATGTCAAGCCGGTGACGGAATCCTTGGATGCTGTGGAGAAATATCTGGACGAAGCTAAGGAAAAGAAGGAACAAAAAGTGGAGAAAGAGACACCAGTAATATCTCATGTCGATAAAGAAAAAGAGGAGATCGTGGCAAAAGTGGAACACAAGGTGCTAGAGGAAAAAGAATTGAAGTCGCCAGAAAAGAAAGAGGAAGAAAAATCACCTGTTAAGGAAGAGAAGCTTGAGGACGTTAAGAAAATTGAAGAACCCGTGAAGAAAGAGGCGTCGCCGATTGAATCGAAGCCTGAACCGGAACAGAAAATTTCATCTCCGGATAAAGCCAAAGATTTATCTCCCATTGAAAAGCGGGCGAGCATCGATGTTTCAGCTATAGACGCTGCCATTGAAAAGGATAAGAAACCAGAGGTGACGGAGGACTTGGGAACCGTTCGTCGAATGTTGGTCACGGCCAGCAGCGAGGACGGTGGACACGAAACGAACGTCCCTCTTGGCGTTCAACCCAAGACCATCACTCCCGAGGATTCGCTGAAAGATATTTCGGTGAAATCGACGCCTGACAAGGATTCTTTGGCCATGGACAAGGATTCCCTCCGTTCGGAGACGACCAGTCCGGAAAAAGACAGCATCTCTGAAAAGTCACCGTTGAAGGACGCTGGAAAAGTGACTCCGGAGGACAGCTTGGACAAATCGCCGATCGACACTCGCGACTCACAGCTCGAGGACAGTTTGGAGAAAGCTAAGCTTCGAGAAGCGGACAGCAGCACCTCTCCGTCTGTCGTCGAGATGGAAACTCCGAAATCGCGACGAGAATCGAAGGAGATCGAAGATCTGACGAAGGTCGAGGATGCGAAACGATTGAGCCAAGATATGGGATTACCGATCAAAGAAGAGAAGCTTGAAAAAGTTTTAGACATTGGAGAATTGAAGTCAGAACCGATTCGATCAGAGGACGTTTCGCCGGCGGAAACTATATTTGCCAAATCGCCCACGAGTAAACCGGAAGAACCGATTCAAAAGGAAATAGTACCAAGAAAGTCCATAACAGAGATGGTTCCTTCGGAAAAAATTGAACTGGCGAAGCCTTCCGAAGCGAAGGAAGAAAGTATCGAAGTATCGCCTAAAATTGAAGAAAAGGAACCAGCCGCGGATCGTAAACCATCGATCATTTCCAAAGAACAAGAAAAGGAAGCTCCTCCGAGCGTTGACAAAATCGAGGATAAAGTGGACGAGAAGAAAGTCGAGGTGATTAAAACTAAGGAAGATAAATCGCCTACTGTTGCTGAGAAGGCCGAGATTGGACGTAAGCCATCGATCGTCGCCGAGGAAAAATTGGATTTGGCCAAGGACCGAGAAATTGACAAAGACAAAGCACCTGTCACAGGAATATCAGAAAAACCAGATGAAGGCGCGAAGTCTCCAGAAATTATCAAGTCTGAAGTTGATAAACTCGGTGACGAAAAGGAAAAGGAAAAGGAAGCGACAGAAGTAAAATTAGAAGCTGGCAAGGAAGAAACGAAAGCACAAGAACCTACCAAACCAGTGACAGAAGAAAAAGAGGAAGCGAAAGAAGTAGAAGAGAAAGGCAAGAAGCCAGTGGATACGTCTAGATCTTCTAGCATAGCGAGCTTACCGAGAGAAGCGATCGATTTATCGAAACGATTCAGTATCATTGACGATATAAAAGACATTGACGCGAAATTATTCGACAAGCCCAGATCGATGAGCATATCGAGCGTTTCCAGCGAGCCCAGAGACGTAATTCCGGCGAGATCAAAGTCACCGAGCGTCACGGAGGAAGTGTGCGATTTGACAACGGTCGAGCAGGAAATAATTGAAAGACGCGAATCCGTCGCTGAACCAAAAGGAGTAAAACCAGCTGAGAAATCAAGGACACCGAGTGTGACAGAGGTTCCTGCCGAAGTCAAGGACGTCTCAGACAAATCCAAGTCTCCCAGCATTGCCGGAGAAGAAGCGGACCTGACGGGCTTCGAGAAGCCCAGATCACCGAGTATCTCGACGGAGGAAAAGAGGAAGTCGTCCATCATCACTGCAGACATCGCGGCATTGAAGGACATGTACGATACGTCGATCGACAAGACCAGATCACCTAGCATAACAGATGTGAAGGAAATAACGGAGAAATCGAAATCGCCAAGCGTCGCTGGCGAAGTGCCAGACTTGAAAGACGTCGACTCGAAGGAAATTGAGAAGTCTAGATCACCTAGCATCGCGAGCGTTCCTGCCAAGGATCTGGCTGAGAGATCAAAATCACCGAGCATTGCTGAGGAGGCTCCTGATTTGAAAGACGTCGAAGAAAAGGATATCAAGAAATCCAGATCGCCTAGCATAGCAACTGCACCGGAAGTAAAGGAGAAATCGAAGTCGCCTAGTATTGGCGAAACGCCCGATTTAAAGGATGTAGAGACAAAGGCCTCCAGATCACCTAGTGTAACGAGTATACCAAGTATTCCTGCGGAGACAAAATCAAAATCCCCGAGTGTAGCCGAGGAAGCGCCAGACTTGAAGGACGTTGATGTAAAAGAAGGTGAAAAATCCAGATCAGCGAGCATTGTCAGTGTTCCAGAGCCAAAGGACAAGTTGAAATCGCCTAGTCCTCCTGGCGAAGCTCATGACTTGAAGGACGTTGAAGCGAAAGACGGTGAAAAATCCAGATCAGCGAGCATAATTAGTATTCCAGCAGAATCGAAAGAGAAGTCGAAATCACCAAGTCCCGTTGGCGAAGCTCCTGAACTGAAGGATGTTGATACAAAAGACATTGAAAAATCCAGATCAGCGAGCATAATCAGTATTCCAGAACCAAAGGACAAGTCGAAATCGCCAAGTCCTGTTGGCGAAGTTACTGACTTAAAAGACGTTGAAGTGAAAGACGGTGAGAAGTCGCGATCAGCGAGCATAATTAGCGTTCCAGCAGAGTCGAAGGAAAAGTCGAAATCGCCTAGTCCTGTTGGCGAAGCTCCTGACCTGAAGGATATTGAGAAATCCAGATCAGCGAGTATAATCAGTGTCCCGGCAGAAGCAAAGGAAGCAGTGGATAAATCAAAGACACCAAGCGTTGCTAGTGAAACACCCGATTTGAGAGATGTTGAAATCAAAGACAGTGTAAAATCCAGATCAGCGAGTATAATCAGTGTCCCGGCAGAAGCAAAGGAAGCAGTGGATAAATCAAAGACACCAAGCGTTGCTAGTGAAACACCCGATTTGAGAGATGTTGAAATCAAAGACAGTGTAAAATCCAGATCAGCGAGTATAATCAGTGTCCCGGCAGAAGCAAAGGAAGCAGTGGATAAATCAAAGACACCAAGCGTTGCTAGTGAAACACCCGATTTGAGAGATGTTGAAATCAAAGACAGTGTAAAATCCAGATCAGCGAGTATAATCAGTGTCCCGGCAGAAGCAAAGGAAGCAGTGGATAAATCAAAGACACCAAGCGTTGCTAGTGAAACACCCGATTTGAGAGATGTTGAAATCAAAGACAGTGTAAAATCCAGATCAGCGAGTATAATCAGTGTCCCGGCAGAAGCAAAGGAAGCAGTGGATAAATCAAAGACACCAAGCGTTGCTAGTGAAACACCCGATTTGAGAGATGTTGAAATCAAAGACAGTGTAAAATCCAGATCAGCGAGTATAATCAGTGTCCCGGCAGAAGCAAAGGAAGCAGTGGATAAATCAAAGACACCAAGCGTTGCTAGTGAAACACCCGATTTGAGAGATGTTGAAATCAAAGACAGTGTAAAATCCAGATCAGCGAGTATAATCAGTGTCCCGGCAGAAGCAAAGGAAGCAGTGGATAAATCAAAGACACCAAGCGTTGCTAGTGAAACACCCGATTTGAGAGATGTTGAAATCAAAGACAGTGTAAAATCCAGATCAGCGAGTATAATCAGTGTCCCGGCAGAAGCAAAGGAAGCAGTGGATAAATCAAAGACACCAAGCGTTGCTAGTGAAACACCCGATTTGAGAGATGTTGAAATCAAAGACAGTGTAAAATCCAGATCAGCGAGTATAATCAGTGTCCCGGCAGAAGCAAAGGAAGCAGTGGATAAATCAAAGACACCAAGCGTTGCTAGTGAAACACCCGATTTGAGAGATGTTGAAATCAAAGACAGTGTAAAATCCAGATCAGCGAGTATAATCAGTGTCCCGGCAGAAGCAAAGGAAGCAGTGGATAAATCAAAGACACCAAGCGTTGCTAGTGAAACACCCGATTTGAGAGATGTTGAAATCAAAGACAGTGTAAAATCCAGATCAGCGAGTATAATCAGTGTCCCGGCAGAAGCAAAGGAAGCAGTGGATAAATCAAAGACACCAAGCGTTGCTAGTGAAACACCCGATTTGAAAGATATCGACGCGAAGGAGATCGAGAAATCTAGATCAGCCAGCGTAGTCAGCATTCCCGCTGAATCCAAAGACAAGTCGCCTAGCATCGCTGGTGAGATGCCCGACTTGAAGGAGGTCGAAGCGAAGTCTAGAACATCTAGTATAGTCAGCGTTCCTGGAGAAACGAAGGACGTATTGGATAAGTCGAAATCACCGAGCATTGCCGGCGAAGCAGCTGACTTGAAAGATGTTGAAAAATCGAAATCTCCAAGTGTAGCGGGTGACGCGCCGGATTTGAAAGATATCGAGAGTGAAATTGAGAAATCTAGATCACCTAGTGTGACGAGTGTCCCCGCAGAGGCAAAGGACAAATCCAAGACCCCGAGCCTTGCTGAAGAGGCAGCAGATTTGAAAGATGTCGAAGAAAAGGATAAATCAAAAACGCCAAGTATCGCTGGCGAGGCGATTGACTTGAAAGACGTGGAATCAAAGGATAAATCGAAATCTCCGAGCATTGCTGGTGAAGCACTTGATTTGAAAGATGTCGAAGCGAAGGACAAGTCGAAGACTCCGAGCATTGCTGGCGAGGAACTCGATTTGAAGGATGTCGAGAAATCGAGATCGCCAAGTATAACAGAAGCGAAAGAGAAGTCTGCAACTCCCAGCGTTGCAGGCGAAGAACCTGATTTGAAAGAAATTGAAAAATCTAGATCACCGAGCATAGCCAGTGTTCAAGCGGAGGCAAAAGACAAGTCAAAGTCGCCGAGCCCTGCCGGAGAAGCTCCTGATTTAAAAGATATCGAGAAATCCAGATCACCCAGCGTGACTAGTGTACACGCAGATGTGAAGGAATTATCCGAAAAATCTAAATCACCCAGCATCGCGGAAGATTTGAAGGAAACGAAAGATGCCTCTGAGAAATCTAAATCGCCTAGTCTCGTCAGTGAGACTCCCGATATAAAAGAGGTTCACGAAACATCAATTGAAAAGTCTAGATCAGCCAGTATAATTAGTGTTCCACCCGAGACGAAGGATGAGAAGTCGAAGTCGTCGAGCGTCGCTGGCGAGGTGCCAGATTTAAAAGATGTGGAGACAAAGGAAAAATCGAAGTCGCCGAGCATCGGTGAGACTCCAGATTTAAAGGACGTTGAAGCGAAAGAAAAATCGAAGTCTCCCAGTATAGCTGATGAGACTCCAGACGTGAAAGATGTGGAAACCAAAGAAAAATCAAAGTCTCCCAGTATTGTTGGTGAGACACCAGATTTGAAAGACGTGGAAACAAAGGACAAGTCAAAATCTCCGAGCATCGCTGGCGAGACTCCAGATTTGAAAGACGTGGAAGCTAAGGATATTGAAAAATCTAGATCACCGAGCATAGCAAGCGTTCCACCGGAGACAAAAGATGTATCGGATAAATCAAAAACTCCGAGCATCGCAGGGGATATACCAGATTTGAAGGACGTTAAAGTTGAAAAGGAGACGTCGAAGTCGCCTAGCATCGGTGAGGCCCCCGACTTAAAGGATGCAGAAATGAAGGACGAAAAATCTAGATCGGCCAGTGTGGCAAGTGCACCGGCGGACAAGTCGAAGTCTCCCAGCGTCGCTGGAGAAGCAGTGGATTTGACTAGCGTGGAGAAATCCAAATCGCCCAGCGTGGCTGGAGACGCACCAGACTTGAAGGACGTGATTGACAAATCTCGATCACCTAGCGTGAGCAGTGTTCCTGCGGAAACGAAAGATGTGTCGGACAAATCGAAATCACCTAGCATTGCTGGCGAAGTATCAGATTTGAAAGACGTCGACACAAAGGAAATCGAAAAGTCCAGGACACCGAGTTTAGCTAGCGTGCCTGGCGAAGTTAAAGATGCATCGGAGAAATCAAAGTCGCCGAGCATTGCTAGCGAAGGTGCGGAGTTGAAAGACGTTGAAGTGCACGATGTCAAGGATTCTACTGCTCCGACCGGAACTAGGGAAACATCGAAATCGCCAAGTACAGGCGAGGCTCCGGATTTAAAAGACGTTGATGTAAAAGACGGTGGGAAATCCAGATCACAGAGTATAGTCAGTGTTCCAGAGGTAAAGGACAAATCAAAATCTCCAAGCCTTGCTGGCGAAGCTGCTGATTTAAAGGACGTTGAAGTAAAAGATGGTGAGAAGTCCAGATCAGCGAGCATCGTCAGTATTCCAGCAGAACCGAAGGACAAATCGAAATCGCCAAGTCCTGCTGGTGAAGCTATTGACTTGAAGGACGTTGATGTAAAAGGAGGTGAGAAATCCAGATCAGCGAGCATTGTTAGTGTTCCAGCAGAATCGAAGGAGAAGTCGAAATCGCCAAGTCCTGTTGGCGAAGCACCTGACTTGAAAGACGTTGAAATGAAAGATGGTGAGAAGTCGCGATCAGCGAGTATAATCAGTGTCCCAGAACCAAAGGACAAGTCGAAATCGCCAAGTCCTGTTGGAGAAACTCCTGACCTGAAGGATAGTGACGTGAAAGACGGTGAGAAGTCACGATCAGCGAGCATAATTAGCGTTCCTGAACCAAAGGAGAAGTCGAAATCGCCAAGTCCTCCTGGCGAAGCTCCTGACCTGAAGGACATCGACAAATCCAGATCAGCAAGCATAATCAGTATTCCAGCAGAGTCGAAAGAAAAGTCGAAATCACCAAGTCCCGTTGGCGAAGTTACTGACCAGAAGGATGTTGATACAAAAGACATTGAAAAATCCAGATCAGCGAGCATAATCAGTATTCCAGAACCAAAGGACAAGTCGAAATCGCCAAGTCCTGTTGGCGAAGTTACTGACTTAAAAGACGTTGAAGCAAAAGACGGTGAGAAATCCAGATCAGCGAGCATAATTAGTATTCCAGCAGAGTCGAAGGACAAGTCGAAGTCGCCAAGTTCTATTGGCGAAGCTCCTGACCTAAAGGATGTTCACGTGAAAGACGGTGAGAAGTCGCGATCAGCGAGCATAGTCAGTATTCCAGCAGAAGCGAAAGACAAGCCGAAATCTCCAAGTCCTCCTGGCGAAGCTCCTGACCTGAAGGATATTGAGAAATCCAGATCAGCGAGCATAGTCAGTGTCCCAGAACCAAAGGACAAGTCGAAATCGCCAAGTTCTGCTGGCGAAGCTCCTGACTTAAAAGATGTTGCCGTGAAAGACGGTGGGAAATCCAGATCAGCGAGTATAATCAGTGTCCCGGCAGAAGTAAAGGAAGCAGTGGATAAGTCGAAAACACCAAGCGTTGCTAGTGAAACACCCGATTTGAAAGATGTTGATATCAAAGACGGTGGAAAATCCAGATCAGCGAGCATAGTCAGTGTCCCGGCAGAAGCAAAGGAAGCAGTGGATAAATCGAAGACACCAAGCGTTGCTAGTGAAACACCCGATTTGAGAGATGTTGAAATCAAAGACGGTGTAAAATCAAGATCAGCGAGCATAGTCAGTGTTCCGGCAGAAACGAAGGAAGCAGTGGATAAATCGAAGACACCAAGCGTTGCTAGTGAAACACCCGATTTGAAAGATGTTGATATCAAAGACGGTGTAAAATCCAGATCAGCGAGCATAGTCAGTGTTTCAGGAGAAACAAAGGAAGCAGCGGATAAGTCAAAGACACCAAGCGTTGCTGGTGAAACACCCGATTTGAAAGATATCGACGCGAAGGAGATCGAGAAATCTAGATCAGCCAGCGTAGTCAGCATTCCCGCTGAATCCAAAGACAAGTCGCCTAGCATCGCTGGTGAGATGCCCGACTTGAAGGAGGTCGAAGCGAAGTCTAGAACATCCAGTATAGTCAGCGTTTCGGCTGAAACGAAAGAGGATAAGTCGAAATCGCCGAGCATCGCTGGCGAAGCAGCTGACTTGAAAGATATTGAAAAATCGAAATCGCCAAGTGTAGACGTAAAGGATGCATGGGATCAATCAAAAACGCCAAGCCTCGATGGCGAAGCACCTGATTTGAAGGACGTCGATAAATCTAGATCATCTAGCGTGTCGAGTATTCCACCATTGGAAACGAAACGAATGAGTATCTTCGGGACCATCGTCGATTTCCCGGAAGAGCTCGACGCGAAGTCTAGATCGGCTAGCATAGTAAGTGGCCCGGAAGCAAAAGATGTATCAGAAAAATCGAAGTCACCCAGCGTTGCCGGAGAAACTATCGATTTGAAAGATATTGAGAAATCTCGATCGCCTAGCGAGACGAGCATTGCAGCAGAAGCGAAAGACAAGTCTAAGTCGCCTAGCGTTGCTGGAGAAGTTCCAGACATGAAAGATATCGAGAAATCTCGGTCACCCAGTGTGACGAGTATACCAGCAGAAGCGAAAGACAAATCTAAGTCGCCCAGCGTTGCTGAAGAAGCTCCTGATATGAAGGATATCGAGAAATCTCGGTCACCCAGTATTACCAGTATTCCAGCAGAAGCGAAAGACAAGTCTAAATCGCCCAGCGTTGCTGAAGAAGCTCCTCATATGAAGGATATCGAGAAATCTCGGTCACCCAGTATTACCAGTATTCCAGCGGAAACGAAAGACAAGTCTAAATCGCCTAGTGTTGCTGGAGAAGCTCCAGATATGAAGGATATCGAGAAGTCTCGATCGCCCAGTGTGACGAGTATTCCAGCAGAAACAAAAGACAAATCTAAGTCGCCCAGCGTTGCTGAAGAAGCTCCTGATCTGAAGGATATCGAGAAATCTCGATCTCCCAGTATTACCAGTATTCCAGCAGAGGCGAAAGACAAATCTAAGTCGCCCAGCGTTGCTGGAGAAGCTCCAGATATGAAGGATATCGAGAAATCTCGGTCGCCCAGTGTGACGAGTATTCCAGGTGTAAAGGACGATAAATCGAAATCTCCCAGTGTTGCCGGTGAGACGCCTGATTTGAAGGAGATCGAGAAATCTCGATCGCCCAGCTTGGCGAGCGTTCCAGGAGTTAAAGATGTATCAAAGTCGCCCAGCGATTTGGAAATGAAAACTGCCGATAAATCCAGATCACCGAGCGTGACGAGTACAGTGGACTCGCTCGAGAGAAAGGACACATCCCGACCTCAAAGCGTGTATGAAACCGAGGAAAAGAGTCCTCTGAGCAGATCGAGAGCCGCCAGCGTTCAAGACGCGCAAGCGAAACTGATCAAGGAAGACGTGATGGCGAGCGTAACTCCCGAGAAGGAAGCAAGCATCACGAAGTACATCATGGAGGAATACATAAGTAAGAGAAGGAAGATCACGTCGTTCGTGATAGAAGAGATAGTCAAGATCTTCTCGGTCTCCGAGCTCGTTACGATGAGCATCGTAGAAACGATCATCGCTACCGAGAAGCTCCGCAGAGACTCGATTTTGGACATAGAAGAAGACGAGGATAAGCATAGCGAGGGTTCGATGAGTCCCAGCCTGAGCTCCGATCAGATCGCTTCGGACAAATCCACGCAAGACAGCCCTGTTCGTTCGGAGCCTCACATCGACGAGGAGATCGTGATTTCAGAGGAGAAGAGATCAGAAATGGAGAAACTTCTGGAGGAAGACTATGTGAAGAAGAAGAGACTGATCACAGAAGAGATTCTAGAGGAGATCATCGTCAGATCTTCTTTGCCGCGGTACATCATCATGGAGATAATAGAGGAGATAATATTAAAAAAGAAATTGTCTCGCGATTCGGTGATCGACGCAAGGATCTACCAAGAAGACGAAGATGGTTACCGGTACGAGAGATCGCCTGAGCTTCGTTTCGAATCGTACAAAGACAGTCACGCTTACGGAATGTCGGGCGACTATAAGGAGTCCGAATATTCCGAGGAAGAGGCACAGGTAGAGCGGGAAACCTCGGTTCCGAGTTATCCAGTCGGCTACGAGAGCCAATTTCACAAAGCTTTCGTAGGCGGCATGACGGAAATCCGTACGACTCACATTACGACGTTGTCTGGCAAATCAACGCCGGATATAACTCGAGACGGAACGCCGGATTCGGCTTCAGAGACCACGGCCTCCACCACCGTGGAGAAAGTCGAGGACAAATCGTTGAGTAAATCGTCCGATGCTCACGTCTCTCCTGACAAAGATTCAATCACCACGACTGTTACGGTGCAAAAATCAAGCACGACGGTGACAGAGTCGATGGACGGAAAACCGCAAACGATCACGTTATTAAAGGAAAGTAAGATCGACGAGGTAGAATCACCGACGACAGAGAAGCAGAAAGACAAAGAATCGGAAAGCGAACTGAGTGGAAAAGTGGTTATTAAGAAGATCGTGAAAGAGGAAATTTCTGACGAGCCTGAAACGATCAGGAAAATTATAAAGCGAGAGATCATCGAGCAAGAAGAGCCGATGGTGATCACCAAAGTAATCAGGCGCGAGATCGAAGTACCGGAGGACGAGATGGAAGATAAGCTGGCTGAGATCACCAAAGCGATTGCTGGAGGGACGGAGAAAATCGTCGTTGAAAAGTCGGGTGAATCAGAGGACGACGTGACGAAAATAGTAACGACTCGGATAACGAAAAAGATAGAGATAGAAGACAAAGGTGACGCGAAGGAGGAGAAGGAACAAGTCAAGGAAGAAACGAAGGATAAGAAAATGTTTGAAAGAGAAGAAGAGATAAAACACTCGGAGAAGGACAAACGTTCGGGGTCTCCTCTCGTTCAAGTTTCCGGAAGGTCTACGCCCGATAAGAGATCCGAAGGGAGATCATTGACTGGGACACCGGAAGGCTTCCGTTCTGGCGACGTGATCAGAACGATAATCACCACGACGAAGACGTACTCCGACGAAGGCGACATCGTCACTACGACCAGAGAAGTGACGGAGACGATGAACGAGAAGGGAGAGACTGTGGTTCTCGCGGAGAAGCTCGACGTGAAAGTGGACGAATACGTCCCGAGCAAAGATGAACCGAGTTTAGAAACGAAACAATCAGGAGAAGAAAAAGAGCAGAAATCGGCCGATCTCTCCGCGATGAGCAGCAGCTTTTACGGAGAGCTGCCAACCTCGTCCGAAACAGGTGCTCGTCCGTCGGTTCAAAGCGGAATCGTTAGCCACGGAACCGACGATTACTCGTTCAAGAAGTTCATGGTGGAGAAAGAATACGCTGGCGATTTCAAAGAGAAACCTGGTGCGAAGAAGTACGTCGACGAAGCCGACCTCGATTTCGAGAAGGCTCTGACGATGGAACGAAAGGGATCGACGAGTCAAGAAAAGAAGGAGAAACCAGAAGAAAGTTCGTCGAAGGACACGAAGAAGGATCCTCTGGAGGGTTGGGGAAGTCCTCTGGGACTCCCGTCTCCCGTGCCACCGGCGAAATTCAACTTGAAAAATTCTGCACAGTCGACCGAGAACGGTACGACTCCTTCCGACACCGAGACTCGATTGAACTTCGACGCGATTCACGACTGGGGCGAACCGCTGCGTCTGCCCACGCCTGCTCCCGTTACCAACGAGAATTCTAACAAGGGCGCACCCGGAACGCCTAAGAAGGAGAAGAAACAGGCGAAGAAGGTGCTCTCCGAGAACCTCAAGAACAAGAAACGTTCGGAGAGTCCCGGAAAGAACGAGAAGAAGTTGAAGGACTCGAAGAACAAGGTGCAACCGGTCTACGTCGATCTGACTTACGTGCCCCATCACGGGAACTCGTATTACACTTCGCTGGAATTCTTCAAGCGGGTTCGCGCGAGATATTACGTGTTCAGCGGTACCGAACCGAGTCGCGAGGTCTACGACGCTCTGCTGGAAGCGAAGAAATCCTGGGAGGACAAAGACCTTGGTAGGTCATCGAATCAAGCCGCGTCGCTCGAAGGTAAAATCGACGATCATAGAATTACGTTCCGTTTTCTATTTTTTAGAGGTGACCATGATACCGACTTATGACACGGACACCCTGGGCTACTGGGTGGCCGACAACGAGGAGGCTCTGACCGCTAATCACATCGACCTCTCGCCTTCGGCGTCCAGATGCACGATCAACCTTCAGGATCATGAGACTAGCTGCAGTGCCTACCGACTCGAGTTCTAGGGATTGGCAGCCTGCTCAGCCGTAATAGTTGAGTTCTGAACGGTATTCAGAGAGACCTATTAGACATCCGTCATCGCATCGTTTCGTTTCTGGACTTGCCGTATCGAGAATTCTTAGTAGCCTTACCCGTGCCTGTTCAATGGATCCCGATGCCATTCGAGAACCTCCCGAGGAGAGGATACACGATCCCCGGACCACGCAATCGTTTCTTGTTTTAACCGCACGGTTCGATCCGATCTGGATTTAGACGTATCTTCCGGCAGCAACCGACGACGGAGAATAAGATTTGCTCTCACCTTCGCCTTAGATCCGAGCATATTTTCGAATTACGAAACGGGCTTTTACTCACTCGAGGCCTCTCCTTCGCACCGTCTTTTTATATGTAATAACTAACGTTCGATACCGCTTTGAAAGCATTTTGTCGTTCCTGCGTTAACCGAATTTGATGAAAGGATGCAGTCCAGAAAGGTCAGAGGCCGGCGGCCCACGCGAGAAAAAAAAATTCGCGTCGATGGGAAAAGGAATTTTTTTATACATTTTTCAGAGGCTCGAAACAATGCAGATTTTTCCTCGTTATCGATCAAACGTTACGACCTTCTCTTGCCGTAAACGTTTACAGAGACGAATGATAATTAACGAGAAGCACTAGATAGGAACTATTTGTGTCGTGTTTCTATACGTAGAGTCTGCAGAAGACGGTAACAACATGAGCAACTTATTTTACTCTAACTCTAACTAACTAGGTACTACGATTAATTACGAGCGAACGATCGTCCACACTGTTCCATTCCGAACGTTATTCAAGACCATTATCAAACTTACGGAGACGAGAGGAAGAATAAAGTAAAAATTTCCTAAAGGATCACCCCCGGGCAAAGAAAGTATTTAAACCAAAGAGAGAGGAGAGAAATAACGGGTCGAGACAGCGATAAAAGTAAACCTGTTCAACGTCCATCCAACGGACCCTTGTCCACGTTCGATAACCGCGTCGGAACGAACGCCTCTGCTTCTCCCATCATTAATCGTCCTAGCGAGATAATTTCAGAAGCAGAATCGTTCGCTCCTGCGTAAATGATAAATCCGTTTGTAGGTACTTTTTAGAGGACAGAATAATTTAATTTTCGACGGGCGAGTACCACTTTTAAGGGTGAGAGCGTAAGGGATGAAAGTTGAAACGCGCACCATTCCAAAATCGAGACTAAAACAAAAAAAAAAAAAAGCGACATTTGCCGTGTCGTACCGATGACGAGACCGATCGATCGTACGGGTGGCATTCGATTATATCCGAGAATACTCTTTTCTTCTTCCTTCGTATCGCGAAGAGTACGATCTCGTGACAAGTGCAATGATAATTAACGCTCCGACAAAACCGGTAACCGTGTAAGCAGTAGAGAAGAGAAACAAACGTGGTACGACGACGAACCATGTAACTATGTATTTATGTATTATTTATTGACAATTAATAATGACCAGCTGTTTTAGGTAGGATATTAAAATTATGAAATTGAATTTATCGTAAAGAGGTATCGAGACCGAGGTGAAGAACGAAATGCGTGCGATGCGAACTCCGCCGATGGGAGCGGCGGGGAGAGAAGAGGGAAGAGCGAATTTAAATCGAGAAAGGAAGATAAATATAACAGTTAAGAACGAGCTTTCATTAAAAAAAAAACAGTTTAGACTAAATATAATATAAAGTAAAAGGCGCTCGCGTTTCCACGCACCGAAACGTACGCGATCCAGTGCGTGGAAACGCGAGCTCCCGTACACACAGAGACACGTACACGAGAACACGCATACATAGATACATACATACATACGTACATATAAAGAATAAACATATAGTATATGAGAATGCAGAGGTAAAGAGACAAAATAGGAAGAAATTTAATGCGAGGAAGCGGATGCAGGATTTCTAAAGTGTGTGAACCTCGACACCGGTACGAACCCCTGAGAGATCGCGGTGCTTCAAAACGGGCGTGAGAACGGTGATGCACTATTTTTTTTTATTTGTAAGCATTGTCGACTTAAAAGCGTCGCAACCACGAAAGCTTCGCACGTCTCGCGCGTATCCGAAACTCGGAAACCCCGCGCGTCTCCTCGCCGGATCCGAATGCTGAACTACAATCCGAACCTGAGGAGCGACGGGGTTCTAAAGGGATACGCCGATCTTTCTAGTCAGAAGAATCTCGTTTCCTAATTACTCGAATCATCTAGTCATTCACGAGTCTCAAGACTTCTGCCGACTTACCGAGAGATTACGTGACGCGACAAACACGGCTACGGTTATCTATTTTCTTTTCATCGACGTATTTTGCGATCGATTTTACGAGTCGCGGTTCTCACCCCTACGAAACGCATCAGCGCGTCGTGTTTTTTTCGAATAACGAATTAAAAACAAAAAACTTACTGTGGAGTGTTCATGGTGCTATGATTACATGAAATAACAATGTTATGCTATATGACAAGAATAATATAATATAATAAATATACATTATACCTTAACAATACTCTCCTGGTATTTTATTTCTCCTTCCCCTCTTCGTCTCGTCTATGGTAGCTATTTCTAATAAAATTATAGGAAGAATAGGGAGTACATAGTTTAATAGTTATAGAATACTTTTTTATTTTCCAATCCATCGCTTTATATAAATGTGCCCATCTCGTAATCGAAAGGAATGTATTACAGATTTTCCATCAGAGACTTGGCCCTTCGCAATTCTTTAACAAATACAAAATATATTACTATCCTTACTTTCGTATCCTTACACCTTCTTCAGTTTCACATGTACCTGTTAACAAAACTTGCACATCTTTCTTCGAAATGTTGATAACGGTGTCATCCAAATTTCCATCCAACTTCTTCAACTTGAGAGACACGGTGGAGAACGGGGAGGAATTGTCGCAGGACAGGACTTCGATCGATGACAATCTGCTCACTGCAAGGGAATCAGCGTTAGCTTGATCTCGCGATTGGCTGCTAAACGATCACCTCTCAAAGATTGCGAGGAAAGCGCGGCCGTGATTTGGGTGCAATAATCCGTGTGCAGCCGAGCGATCGCGGCACTGTGCTCACGAGGAAGTCCGAGCTGTTGCAGCTCGCTGCTCAGATCCGCGGCGGAAACGCCGTATCGAGCGGACGACGTGAATATCAGCTCGAGGGCGGCGACCATGGCTTTCGCGTCGTTCAACTCTACGGAAAACGGGATTGACTATAAAAGAGCGAAAGAAAAAATTACATTGTATATTCGTTACCACGTACCAACTTTGGCATCCTGAGTGATCTTCTTCACTTTTTCCTCCTTAGAACGGAAACGATATTTGTGCACTTTAAACAAGAATCATTAATGATTTTAAAACTATTCACTTACATCGAGTTCTCCCTCCGTGAGATACTTGGCGACTGCCTGACCTAGTATTTTGATTTTTATAGACGTCTACAGAAAGAAGATCAGACTGAATCAGAAAAATCTAGACTCTACACTCGCGATCTTAATTCATTTCAATTCATACCATGCGTGACAACGTGTTAATTTCAGCTAACAGCCAATCGGGACAATCCCCATCGCCTAAGAATCGGAATTTCTACGAAACAAGAAAAGAGCTCGTACACTACTACGTAAACCCTGTGTCCTTAATTAAGAGAGCTACGTTACCATCTTAGAAATTCCTTCCTAAATTCGCAGCGAATTATCTAAAACAAAAGAAAAGAAAATTACGTTGAGACGACAGATCACATAAAGCGATGACAAATACGTGCAGCACACAGAATGAAAAATACAATTTAAACTGCGTCTAAGAGCGACGCGAACTGATGACGACTGACTATTAACTGTGCGTAAAACAATTTTCTCCTTGACGTCTGAGCACGCGTTTACTTATACTACTGAATCGTGAAGTGAACAGAATTGTACACGCTCGGTTACCCATTGTCGACCACCCTGTACGTCGCTCCGAGCAATTAGATCTAAGACGAAATATCAGAACATTTATTTCCAAGTAAAACACCATCGTGAAATAATAAAATTATATTTCCACGTGTGAACGAGACTAGCAAGCGTGAAAACGTGTTTTCCGTGAACTTTGAAAGGAGGCTAGATGTAACAACGGGATGATGTTTGCGTTGGCGGTTTTTCAGGTGGACTGACGTGGGTTATACTGGGTGGCAAGGTAAATTCCCCATACAATTCTCCTGGTCTCTGGACCGCGACGAATCAACCACGTACGACTCGCCTCGGAACACCATATAAATACCGAAGACACGGTCCAACCGACTTCGTTTCTCGCGTTCGACTCGTACAACGACGTACGATCGTCAACTGCGTCGTTAATTGAAATTAAAAGCCAAATTTTCGAACATATGAAAATGATTAAAAATACTTTTGGGTAGAAATTGATTCCTGGATAAGGGAGTAATTCTTAAAGATAAAGCTAACAGAGGACGTGTCTATATTTCTTTTTATCTCTGTTTTTAACTATCAAAGTTACGCCTCAGAACTGCGTGTATAAAATTTTATTTGTTGATCTAAAAAGGAATAGTTCTCGACTGCATGGGAGAGGAGTTTTCTCCCAGGAATCGCGTTCCGTCGCGTCCGCTCGTCCCACTGCGTTTGCTTAGTAACAGCGTTAAGGATGAACGGGAAAAATCACGCAGTGATGTCTAAACGTTTAAAATATTTAATGAATGTTTAAACATTAAGAAATTTTTGTAAATTCGATTCAAGGATAGCAGGTAAGGAAATAGAGGATAAAACAGTTGCAGAAAATGTGACGCCTACACGGGGATGAGATGTTTCTAAGCAGAAGAATGCTAAACGTGCCGAAGAAACGTATCGACTGAATAAATCTATTGTCCGGAATTAATATCGTCTCACGATAATTTTAAGTAAATGATTTTATACACCAGATCTTTCCTTTATGCATGACAAAAGACGAAGGCAGGTTGATTCTGGTTATTTCCGAAGCTCCAAACAAGCAAGATTCTATGAATTTTTCTTCTAAATAACGTATTTAATGAGTTAAGTATGATTATTTGGCATTTTATTGGCATTGACGAAATCCGACCATTCCACCGTCGAATCAGTGAACTTTTGACAAAAAATTTCGTTTTTCCTCAATTACTCCTAAAATGTTAGACGTATGAGAAAATTGCATATGACCTTTCTTGTAGAGGACGACGAGATCTACAATTTCCATGTAAAAAGTTTTCGCTAGCATCGATAGTTTACGAGTTATTTACGAAAAACGAAAAAACAGTTTTTTGTAAATAACTCGTAAACTATCGACGCTAGTGGAAACTTTTTACATGGAAATTGTAGATCTCGTCGTCCTCTACAAGAAAGGTTCTATGCAATTTTCCTGTAGATCTAAAGGTTTGGAAGTTACAGGCAAAAAACGAAAATTTTGCAAAATCTGAAGGGGTACCCCTTGGGAAAATCTCGGAAAAATCGAAAATTTTTTTTTTTCTGAAAATATCGAAAAATGCTTCAAATAAAAGTTGTTTTTCATCTAACTTCGATATTTAACGAGTTGAATCGGAATTTTATGGGTACTGACAAAATCCGACCGTCCCTCCGTCGAAACGGTGAAACATCTCGTTTTATTCTCAAATACCCCTAGGACCTCTCATATAATTGACAACTACAGCTACCTACGTGTCTTAATAATGACATTAAAGAAGTGATACAAGGACTACTTAGTTCTCGTTGTATTAGTTGATATGTGACGAGAATGTATCATAAATTCTTGAGGGGAAACACACGCATGCTACCTGCAGTCACGCCCGTGCATTTGCATTTCTCATTTCCGTCGACGAAATCAGTCAACGCGTTTCGCATTTCTAATAAAATAAGTCGAAACAATAATTTTCAATGCTTGAAACTCATAAATTCACCTCGTTTAAAAATGAATCATTTTAAATGAAGTTTCGACGATCGATTAAAAGAACAGAAATTTATTAAGGAATTATTTCCAACGAAATCCTCCTGTATGAAATGCATTTACATGCGCGATAGATGCGACAGCGTGGGGTGAAAGGGATGGTTAAAACGTAAAGTCGGGGGGTCGGTTTTTTGAAACAATCGGAGAGTGCGCCGCGGAACCACGTGGAGGGTATAAGAAGAGCCGCGCGTATCGTTACTGGACACTGTATAACTTATTTTAACGGAGTGCACAAGTGTCGCGCTAGTGCATCTTTCGCATAGAACAGAATAGAGTACAGCTAGTGGCGTTAACAAATGTTGGCATCCGATTAAAGGATTCCGCGAAGTGAAACAATATCGGTGTTTGTATCGACGATATTCGATACGTTACAGCAATTGGAAACAGAGCTTCCTGTTACAATTGATGGGTGAGCAAATTCGTGTAATGACATATGTAGACGCTTCCGGACCGTTTTCGTTCGATTTCAACCCTTAGATTTAGAAAAAAGATTTTCCTTTCGTATCCTGGCAAGACATTGAAATACAATTAGTAAAGCATTTTTTATGTAAAAATTCATCTCGATCTTCCTATTCTTATTAATCTATTAAGAACACTGACTCGTATAACAAATAATAATTATTGTAAAATATTTTACACTTGTGCATTTTTTAAATTACACAAAATAGAAACAGTGATCCGAATTGACATATGGTCTTATACGTAATTCGCCTTGTTCTTGATGTCAATAATTGTTCATTTCAAATCGCGTATCAAAATCGGAATTGAACATTTTAATACCCACGTGAAAATTTTCTTTCACTGGATGCTCGATAAGATATTGGACGTAAAATGTTTGTGAAGAGAATAAGTATGTCCAATGACAGGTCTGAAAGCGTCCGATAACTATTTTAACACGCACGCTGACGAAAATGCACTTCTCCTTCGTTTTTCTACAACGCATCGTTCGTGTACATAGTACATACACGCATCACATACCTACACGTGTGCAATTTTTTAAAGTATTGATCGACCGTTTTCGAAAGAACGACGAACGTGTATTTATCGATGATCTCGTTGCCGAAATCGTGAACGGTGACAAATGTATGTGAATGGCACGCGGTGCATTAATAAACTCCCTGAAGTTAATAGCAGAAATAGCAGAGGCGAGGGACTTTAATATAGTAGCAAAACAATTAGCCGATTATTTTTTCAAAAGAAGATTACGACGTACTTATGTAAATTGTGTGCTCTTTTATAAGGACTCGTACAAGGGTGGTGTGCAGAATCATTAAATCTTACGTATATCTGCTTTCACGGAATGAAATATTTCGCCCGTTCCTTATTATTCTTCTAACGAGAAACAATTTGATCCGAGGATTCTTAAAAGGTTTCGTGCGTACGCGTTCGTCTTTGTTCCCGGTGTCGAGAAACACAATTTTTACATATTCCATGGAACGTTTGACCTATCGTTTCCCTTCGTGATCATTTGAACTCAAAAAAGAAAACGTAGACATCGTTTTTCATACGTGTTCTCATTTTCCCTGCATTTTCTTTTTACTCTCGGTTAATAAGCGATGTTGAAAAAAGAATATTAAACGCGTAGAATATTTAATATCACACATATTACGCGATACCGTGTTACCGCGTTATAAGAACAGGGTATTTGTATTTCGTGTAAAAAAAAAAAATACATATTCTGTCTCAGACATGTGGGTATACCTCCCAATGGTTTCTCTATTGGTACGTGCGATCGTCGGAAACTCCGAAATCGATGACACCACTGTGTCGAGTGACATAGGCTCGGGAAATGCGAGTGACATTTCGCCAAACGATAATCATACTGCGGAACCGTCGATCGACGTATGGAAAATGTCGAAGAGGGAGAGAAATAAAAGAGGAGTAGATCCAAACGTTATAGGTAAGAAACAATTGATCGACTGATTGTGAATTATGAAAATCATGAGAACATTTTAGATGAAGTGAAATCGAGGAACGATCTACTGAATTCAGACAAGATTGTTTTCAAGGAAATGACCATGGGACCGTGGTTCCCGCCGACTAGAAGAGAGGTGAATACGTTTAAGTAAAATCAGTGGAAATTGGATAAATTTTATTTGATCGATGAATCTCTTTCGAAGGGATTTGAACAAATTTTACAGGAGAGGACGAACCCTCAGCGGTGGTGGCAGGACGAGAAACGAAATACCGGCAAACCGATACTTTCCTGCGAGTGCAAGCTGCACGTGATGTATCATCACGGTTTCGACAGCGGGGGTGGTAAAAGAGGGGCGGTGTACACGTCGGATGTTGGCTCGAAACGGACGAAAATTAATTATAATCGCGACGACCAGAACAAAATTCTGAACGAGCTCAATGGAATCGAAGGGCAGGATTTGAGTAAGATGATCTGGGACAAGTGGGGTGGAAAAAGGGCCGACATGTCCAACCGGGAACGTGTTCTGCTATTTTTAAAAAATCCCGACGCTCGCGTTTTAAACGTTATCAAAGGTGAGTCGTCGTAATAAATATCGTTCATCAGCACGTAAACGTTAAATTGATTTTAAGGTGGACTTCCCAAGGAAAGAGCCGCCCGAATCAAGGACATCATATTGACTATGTATGGAAAACACGATTTCGATAATGAGGCGAGCAACGACGAACGGGTTAACGAGATAGACGATTGGTTAGTGATCTAATTTTTATTGATCAATGTTTTAATTCAATATGACGCTGTCGATCTCGAAGCAGGTTAACGACGCCTGCGAAGAAAGAACACGAACAGTACAAGAAGACTAAATTCAACCCGTGGGGCGGCAAGAGGAGTGTTCGCTCTTGGAACGATTACATCGAGTGCATGCTGAAAACGCTTAACATGGACTCGCATTCATAATAGCGAAGGATAGTAATCGACATAACTGATTAGTCTATCAATCTTGTACGCGATCGATATTCAATTAAACTGGTCTCCGGTCGAACGAATTCAAATTCGAATTCAACCGCTCGAATTTTCGAAACATTCTAACACGCTTTCGTTCTTCTCGCTCTCTGACATTTCTATGTAATATGCGTATCGTACAAATACTTAATATCTGTAATAATAATAATTGGTTTTCGGATGCTAATCGCATCGTCGAATGTATGTGTGTATAAAACGAAATTTGATCGGGCCGCTTTGGATAGAACGAGTACAATATTTATGTATGTAGAAACGTGTACAGTGCATGCGTTAATTCAAATCAAATATACTTATAGCTATGAATAAAACATTGAAAAGCGTTTGATTACAATTTGCTTAATTTCGTCCACTTACCGGTGAAGAATAAGTATTGAAATTTCTGTAGAACCACCGATGAATTCGCGAACCACCACTGTAGGTTAGGAATCTCGGAACGATTACGGTATGACGGCACCACGCGCTGCATTCACACTGGTGCACGAATGAGACCCGCGTTAGCCCGCGTAGTGATGGTAAAAACTATCGACTACGTCGAAACAACTTCAGGCGGCTGCTTGTATTATCGATAAACTACAATCTATGGCTGGACGGTTCAAGTTCAGTCAGAATTATTCATTTTTACAATAAATTAGAGACAGAGAATAAATTAGACACAGGGGAAATTGATTTCAATAGATGTTCATTTAGACAATGTTATGTTTTCGTTTTCCACTTCGCTAGTTTTTCCGAATTAAGTAATGCATGATCGCTGCTTTGGATTATATTTATTCGAGGATCGCGAAATAAAAGATTTTAAGATGCATTTCTATTAATTTATTATAAAGGCATAACCGCGAGAGCGATATTTCATCCGACTAAAAACTATCGACTAATTAGTCGATAGTACGGTACGATTATTCTCTAGGTAGTCGATACTTTAAATTAGTCGATAGTGCCCATCACTAGACCCGCGCGTGCCATGAAACGGCCTTCTGACAGGATGTCTGATAGACTCAAGACCGCTCTCTTTGAAATTCAGAACCGTAAGACTGAATCTGATTCATTTCATTCTAATATCTGATTTCATTAATTAATTAATTAATAAAGACGCGACAGAGGTTCTACTAAAAATATTCCATTGAGAATACAAAGTGTTTAGATCGAACTTTTGAATTATTGCAAACGGTTCGAGACGAATACGAAACGAAGAATTCTACAGGATCATCGACAGGAGGGTGGAACGAAGGAAGAATCATTAACATCAAGCAGTTCCATGAAAGAATTGATCTATTTGATAGCATTTCAAATTTAAGACGAAAAGAAAAAGGTGATATTCTTATAATTAATAACAAACATGTTGTCAAATTACGAAGGAAGTTCATACACTCGATTCTCGCGTTTATTAATACGCGAATTTCTCATCACCACCGTTTCTCTCTTCTTCCACGCTTCGTCCACCCGTCTCTCTTCCCATCTTTCGCTCCTCTGTGCATCTCCCATTCTTTACGCGTGTTCCTCGTGTTCAAACGTAGTTCGCTATGGTCGCCGTTAAAGATCGAAGGACGATACGGTGCGCCGGGACGAAGAAGATCCGAGAGGACAGGTACAGAAGCGAACGTGCGAACGGGTGAAAGGAGAGACAGGTGGATCGACTCGTTTCCGCTGGCTGAGTGACTGACTGGTAAAACAGGCAGGCAGGCAGACAGATAGGCGAGCAGATATTAGACTACACGGACAAATGATGAACTACTCTATCCAATAACTATGGATTCTCTCTTTCTCTCTTTTTCTCTCTCTCTCTTTCTCTCTCGTTTGAAATCTCGTGATCTACGCGCGTTTTAATTCCCTCCGTTGGTTTCGCTGGTTGTTTCCCTATTATAAATCGAATTTGAAATCCGTTTCCAGTTTCCGACACCCTCGAACGACCCCCTGAAGCGAAACGCGTTTCTCGCGTGTCGTTGCACATTTCTCTTCCTCTCTTCGAACACCGATAGGTACATACAATATGTATATCTATAGGTAGCGAGCTGTTCGTCGTTTGAACACTTTTCTTTTGTTTCCTGTACGTATATATATATTTATATATATATGTTTATTAGGGGTAGCCGGGTGTCAGATTCGCCGCACATTCCGCTAAGGATTATCATACAAAATAATTAGAAAAATGTACAAAAATTCATAAAAATAGTAATAGTTACACAGTACAAATTACATTTGGGTAATTAGAATAGTGTATGTGTGTGTGTGTGTGTGTGTGTGTGTTTTACTGTGTACGTGTCGATCGAGAAACGAGCATGAAAAATTACGGTTCCCTACTAATATTACGTTTTGTCTCCCGTGTGTATGTGTACGCGTGTTTCATCCCATTCGCATGTCCTCGACTCGGTGGTTCCTCTTCTCGCCCGTCGACCTCCGCCACCCCCCCCGACGAGATCGAGCCGCGGAGCACCCGTATAGTAGAACGATTTAGGCGCGTGCCCCGTCGCGACTCGCATACACACACGCGTAACTAATTAAATAGCTACGTGCCACGCGTATATTACATATGCATACGCTTGATCCTCCGTTTCCCGGCTTCTTCGCGAGAGATCACGTCGCGTACGTACACGTACGTACACGTACATGCATCGGCGTGTATCGAAATCCATGCTAAACACTTAAATCGAAACCATACGACCTCTGTCCCTACGTATATGACAACGTCCACCTTTGGTCGACAGCACCGAAATAATGTACTCGACGTTTCGAAATGAAAGTAACGAACGTATGCCCAGCTGCCTTCGTTAAAACGCGAGCAGGCACAGCAGACATCGTGTACGTGTACGTGTACGTATATCGATCTAAACACGATCTTAATTTTACTAATGCCACAATACGTAGTCACCGTGCTGGACGCAGTACAAACGAGTCCCAATCCCCTTCAGCTAATTGAACGTTGTCGAGAGATCGCGAACAGTTCGAAATCTCTCTCTCTCTCTCTCTTTTTCTCTCTCGATTTCTTATTACTAACACGAGACGATCCGTCGTCGAACCGCGCGACGACGGAATTGTTCTCGATAATCTCTAAAACTTCTAGTTTACAACTTTTCGAAAGAACATCTCGCGATCGAGAAGATTATTTAATATCCGTGAGATATAGAAAGTTAGGTGGGTAACGATAATAGAGAGGATCACACGAGACGAATGTCAATGCCAGTTGCCGTTTTCTTATTTTTTTGTTTTTATCGTTTTAATTGTCGAGCGACACGGTTGATTCGAGATTGGCTAGGGTGCCTCGGGTTCGCCATGCCCGTGCTACGAGCGAATCGTAGCCCTCGAGGTGATTGCGCGAACCGTTTCGATAAAATGTCCGAGCGCCGAATCAACCGGATCGGCCGGTCGCGGTTTAAACGCATACACCTAACACATATACACGCACACACGCAATAATACACGT
This sequence comes from Ceratina calcarata, assembly GCF_001652005.2. Classification (NCBI taxonomy): domain Eukaryota; kingdom Metazoa; phylum Arthropoda; class Insecta; order Hymenoptera; family Apidae; genus Ceratina; species Ceratina calcarata. The sequence continues at coordinate 816,077 of NW_017139212.1, read as the reverse complement.
ACACGGGAGCTTTACACATTTCATCTTAGCGTCCACGCTCGCACGAAATCGCATCGAGAGCGACCACTCGTTCTGCTCTGTCACTTCGCTCGCTCGCCCACAAAATTCGCACGCGACGCGCATTTAAACGTGTACACACCTAGCGAGCAAAAAAATAGAAACTCTATCGTGTATGTATGTACGTACGTTGTAGAATCGAAGCTACGATCAATTACTGATTCCCGACATGGACTAGAAGGACCACGACGTTCGCCGCGCCGCGTTTTCCGCACCGTTCGAACGAGAACCGGAGGATCGAATCGGTTCCGATCGCAACGACACCGAGAGATATTGAGAGAGAACCGTAAAACCGTCCGACGAAATTCTTGGTCGACGTCGTTTCGTTGTTGAAACGATAAGATTCGTCTCCAATGGATTTCGTTCGAATAGCTCTGGAGCACGGCGTTCGTCGACGAACCGGAGAAAACCTGAATCTAAATTTCTCGACGCGACGACGTAAGAAATATGTATATATCGCATACGATTACAGTATTGCTTCGTACTTTAAACGCTATCGACCGCACCTGCGGCCGTGTGTCTTTACAGTAGAAGTTGTCCTTACACGATATCAAGATTTATATTCAAAGATTAGAGAGAAAATTTGTCGGTTAAAAAATGCTACTTGAACTAGAAATAGGGTACGGTAGGGTACGTTAAAGATACGGAACGCGAGCGCGAGAGTCTTTCCTACGTTTCAGCGGTAATCGTTTTTTTATTTTTTATATATATATATATTTATATATGCCGTTCCTCCTCTCGACCATCGATGAAATTGCTACGTCGATTTCTATGTTGATTCATGCAGTCGATTGCCGTCTCTGATTCGGAGCAAACGTTCGAGGATGCGCGTCTGCTGCACGGGAGAGAAACTGAAAGTTCGATCGTCCCGTTGAATTTTCAGGGAACCAGCAGCAGCGAGGTCGCAATTTCTATGAATGCCAATTCGAGTGATATCGTCTGATCGACAACAAAGAATCGTTGACCGTGATAATTTTTTGCATAAACTGTTGGTCTTTATTGAAAATTTCCAATGGAAAAAGTATTACGTAGAAAGATAAAGAAGATATTAAATACATTTGGTTTCCTCTTGTAAAATCTCCCTATGTCGATAATAAAGTGTAGCTACCGTTCGCAAAGCTACGGGTGACAGGCAAAAAACGAACGAATAATAAGCGCAATCATGAAAAGATCAATCGGTTTAAACTAGTTCCACTTTCCTCTCTCACTTAATAATAGTTCACTTACTTAAAGTTACGTTTAAGCGTAATGTGTGCAATATCCTACTCGTTTGCAGCTTTCTCTCAGACGCCGCTTCCTTTTCTCTAATGTTCAGACGTTAGATCGTCGCTCGTTCACGACCGATAGATACCCATCGTACCTTAAACTCTAATACTGTAACGAATCACGGCGATGAACCTGTTACTTCTCTCTGTGTTCTCGTTTCATCCTTCTCGTCTGTTTTCCGTCTCTGCCTACCGTGGAAAAATGGTAAAAATTTCACCGAAGTGAACCGACTCCACCCGGTTTGGTCTCACCCCCGGTGGTTACGCAAGCGTGTATATATCCTAGTTGCGATTCTGTAGACATTTTGCTATCGTTGAACGGTTTCGTTAAAATTAGCGTAGCGATTAGAAATCGAACTCGTGGACTTGACTCGCGTTTAGTTACGCGCGACTAACTACGTACTTTGTATTTAGATAGTAGATATGTGTAAAAAATTACAGATACGGTAAAACGCGCAACTTTCGCCGGATATATAACGCTCTCAAGGATCGCACGGAGCAAACTAATTTTGTATCGATCGCACGTTTAATTGCACACTGATCATTAATTTTCACCGGTATCATAGATCAGCTCCTGGGAAGCAAGGGAGAAGGACGTGTCGCGTGTACGTGTATGTCTCGCCCCGTTCGGGTTCTCGGTGTGTGTACGTGTGTATTTCGAAAATAATACACGAAAACGAAATCTGGTGAAATATACGTAATCTGCATTTAGTAACTGTAGTATGAATAGAAATTCTTTAACAAAACAGACAAATACGAAATAAAGGGAACCAAAGCCAACATTGGCGTATCCAAATTACAATATAATAATAATAATAATAATAATAATAATAATAATAATAAT
>NW_017139212.1:806532-810519 GCF_001652005.2 Ceratina calcarata | reverse complement strand
TCGTCCTTAAAATATTGCCCACTAGTAGGTTTACACCCTGTATATTTATTGTAAGTTAAGTCCAACAAATTCTAATAGAGAAACTCGTGTCTCGTGTCTTCTTGAATATCACCGCGCGTGTACGTTTGAGTCGTCCTGCAGTTTGAAATCGTAAAATCAGTCATGCGTCAATATTACATACTATGTAGACCACGCGTATCACGTATTGCGAACGGAAATCTGAGTAGATAAGGGCTGGCAGACCCAGCCGTTTCCACGCGTCCTGCAATCCACGATTAACAGATTTCACCACACGATCGTGGACATTGTTCTTTCGTGTGAACCTCATTTTATTTTTTCCACATCTTGAGATGATTAGGAACAACCCGGGTCAAGAGATATTGCCAAAAATATTTTTGGTTCTCTACGTTCAGACGTCTTCTTTTGGAGGTGAAGGTGACTCACAAAAAAGCTATGGGAGACCTCCCGACGATGCCAGCCGTATTATTAGTATGCTGCTCGTTATCGGGAACGCTTCAAGGTGCGTCCGTGACCATCCACTTGTCTCGTTTCCTGATATTGCATATACCCGTTGCACCTCATCCGGCCATACGTAATATTACAGTAGCGTTCGATTCTTCGTCGTCGTTTGTTCTGATCAAAAAGTACTTATCAATGCAATTACTCTTCGAATTGTACAGAAGAATAAAAGTTAAGAACATGGTCTCGTTGAGTCTGAAAACGCGGATCGAACATTTCGATATTTTTCGTAAGACGGAAGATGAAACTGCAGGACCTGCGAATCGACGACGTCCTACAGAACGGCGTGCGCAAAACTTCGATGTAGTACATACATATGTATACTGATCGTTGATCAATAAGTCCCCAGGACAGTAGCGTATTAAATGTCCAAAGGATCCCAGCATAAAGAATGATAGCTATAGAATGAATAAATAAGAACGCGATCTGCCTTGAAACCTAAGCAAGCGAGATTAGTCTAGTCTACTTCCGTAGAGAAAACGTTTTTAATAAAATATACGTAAGAGATTCCCTTCGACCTTGCGAGAGAATCGATGTATTCACAAAAATCGATACTTAATCATCGTTTATAAAAAAAATTCTAATCGTCGTTCGATCGATCTTCGTCTCACTAAATATTTACGACAGCAATATTTTGTTCTAATATTAAAACTCGTCGTTCATTCATTTATTTCATATCACTTCGTCCTAATAGGAAGCCATCATCATATCTCGCTTCGTGATTGATCGAGCTACGGCTATAAATTTTACCTTCAAAAGACTATTTCCCTCGGCGCAGTCCCTGAAAAAGATTTTAATTACTCGTAGAACGCTGGATATACGTTTGACCTCGGCAATCTTTTAAAGTGCTCTATCCAGCTCGTTTCTACACTCAGCTTGCCAATTCTTTTTTACCTCGCAGCTGAATTTCTTCAGATTCTTAACTTTTTCGAATTAGTCTTATGATCTCTGAATAAAATATTAAAGGAACGACAGAGGACGCGATTTCTTTAGAGAACTCGTAAGATGTGAAAAATTCCTGTTTCCACCGGTAAAAGTTCGAAAGCTCCAGACACGTGAAAAATTTTGTTATTTACAAAAGTAATAGAAAGCGTTCATCGGTGTCGGTTATTCAATTTGGGAAACTGGATTAACGAAAATGCCTACAAGAAACTGTGGGAATTGGAGGGATAACTCTCGAGGGTCCAATTCATTTAGTGAATTGCTCCTGCGCCTGATCCAATACATTTTTAAAGGAGAACAACGCCTGTTAGGTAACGATGTGTCGTTCGAGAGTAGCAAGGTTTTCGATACGAAACCGAGATCGACACGGGAGTGCAAGGGGTTAACATTACAGACAGGGTTTAATAAATTGTAGGGCGTAAACAGCTGGTACCAGTTACCCAAATGCACTTTTAAAGGAGAACAGTCCCTGTGGTTGGAGACACACGACCGATCGTAACGCCACGACCGAAGTTCGTAGTGCAGAATCGAGTTGGAGCGCGAGGTTCGAGAAAAGGGGATGTTTAACGAACTTTAAGGGATGGATCGGTATAAGCGGCAGTGGCAGGACGCAGGCGTCCTCTGTACTCATCCGGCACGGTGGTGTATACATAGGTACATGGACCAGGATTCGCGCTATATACGTTCGTCATCGATAACGTCCAGAGTAATTCGGGCTTCTCGGCCGCTGAAAGGCCGGAATCGAGCAGCCGCCGCGTAGTGTCGGGGAGACTGCGGAAGCTTTCGAAGGGGTTGCCGGGCGAGAGAGCGGCTCTAGTCTTCGGACGAAAAGTGCGCGGTAACACGGGACACGAGCGATCACGGGCACGCGCGCGAAGCCGTACCGAGCGAAGGAGGTCGTTTAACGAGGAGCCCGACGGCGATGCGTCTGCGAGGCTCGACCTTCGTCCAAGTCGACGTTAAACTCTGATCGACCCCCGGTACGATTCGATCTCGCGTCGCGGGGGACGAGTGTTCGAACTCGGACGGATCGGACGCTCGGCGAACGGGCCGAGGCGGATCGAAGCGGACGAACACGAGCGACGAGCCGTCGCGACGGTAGCGCGTGTCATCGGTCTACGTTTCGCGTGTGTCGCATCCCGAGAGGAACGTGGAACGCGGGTACGCGGACACGGTGCGGTGCGGCGTGGGTGCGTGCAGGGGTTCGTGCACACACGTACGAGCGATACGAGGAATCGCAGGGAGGAGCAGAGGGGGTGGCGGCGGCGGCGGCGGCGGCGGCGTCGGCTCTGCAAAGCGTTCTCCGGCCAGTCTCGGTTAGCTGTTTCCTCTTCTCCCTTTCGTTCTCGCTGGCCTCTTTCCTCGCCGGATCGGTCCTCCCCCACCTTGGATACCGCCGTCCTCGTCTGGCCTTCGATGGCCGGAGTCGGTGCCGCGTTCCCGTCGAAAATATGCTCCGCATACGAGCTTTCGCGACGACGCTGTTTTGCTCGGCGGAGCTGGTGCTAGCGTCGGTACTGCTGGTGGCGGTGGTGGTGCCGATGTCGAGGAGGATGGTGTAGCCGCGCGGCTGTGCGCGTGCGGTGTGCTGCCTGCCTTCGACGGCTAACAGTGCGGACGGTGGCTTTAGACTCGAAGCTGCGGAAGAAAGGCCGCGAGCTCGGCCGTGCTCCGATGGCTTGATACACACTTTACGGGACGCGTATATGAAGCTACACTGCCCTGACTCGTCGAGTGAGTAGTTCAATTAATCGCAATTAGACACCGTCGCCGTACCGTCGTCCTACGCCTGAGAGACTCGTAACACCACACGGTCTACGATCGATCTTCGCGGTGGGCAAACTCCCGATCCTTCACAGCGTACCTACCACTCGCTCCTGGCCCGTCGTCTCTCTCTCTATCTCTCAACTCGTTCGGCTCCCCGTCTCTGCCGCTCTTCCATCTTTCACCCACCCGCCGCCGCCTGTCAACGCGAATTCGTCCTTGTCCTTCCGAGAATTCCGCGAATTTTCCATGCGTACGACGTACCTCCGTGTCAAGGATGTCGCGGCTCGAACGCGTACATCGAGACTTTTGTCCGGTTCGTCGAGCCGGATCGTGACGGTCGGGCATTCGTTCTCTTCTCGATCTCCGCTGGTCTCTTCATTCGCGGCTGGACGAATTTCGTCGAGTGAACGTCGATCGGTCGAAGGTGTTCGAACGAACGGGTGAAACGGAGCAACGATCTACTCGGTGTTAATTGCGTTCTCACCGATTGATTCCGCGTTCGCGCGAAACTTTTTCCTCTGCCATCGTGCCGGGCAGATAAAGAGATACTGCACGAGAGGACCGCAATAAATGTAACTACGTACGTCGGATTTGTCAACGATGAACGAAAGCTCAGAGAAAGTGAACCGGGTCACGACGCAGTTTTTCGGTGCACGTTTCCAAAATAGATGGACCGTGGAAAAATGTAACGGAGTGTAGCGGCTGACCGTAGGATGTTGTTGTTGTCGTCGTCGTCGTCGTCGTCGTCGTCGTCGTCGT
>NW_017139212.1:789443-806262 GCF_001652005.2 Ceratina calcarata | reverse complement strand
CCTCTGTACTCATCCGGCACGGTGGTGTATACATAGGTACATGGACCAGGATTCGCGCTATATACGTTCGTCATCGATAACGTCCAGAGTAATTCGGGCTTCTCGGCCGCTGAAAGGCCGGAATCGAGCAGCCGCCGCGTAGTGTCGGGGAGACTGCGGAAGCTTTCGAAGGGGTTGCCGGGCGAGAGAGCGGCTCTAGTCTTCGGACGAAAAGTGCGCGGTAACACGGGACACGAGCGATCACGGGCACGCGCGCGAAGCCGTACCGAGCGAAGGAGGTCGTTTAACGAGGAGCCCGACGGCGATGCGTCTGCGAGGCTCGACCTTCGTCCAAGTCGACGTTAAACTCTGATCGACCCCCGGTACGATTCGATCTCGCGTCGCGGGGGACGAGTGTTCGAACTCGGACGGATCGGACGCTCGGCGAACGGGCCGAGGCGGATCGAAGCGGACGAACACGAGCGACGAGCCGTCGCGACGGTAGCGCGTGTCATCGGTCTACGTTTCGCGTGTGTCGCATCCCGAGAGGAACGTGGAACGCGGGTACGCGGACACGGTGCGGTGCGGCGTGGGTGCGTGCAGGGGTTCGTGCACACACGTACGAGCGATACGAGGAATCGCAGGGAGGAGCAGAGGGGGTGGCGGCGGCGGCGGCGGCGGCGGCGTCGGCTCTGCAAAGCGTTCTCCGGCCAGTCTCGGTTAGCTGTTTCCTCTTCTCCCTTTCGTTCTCGCTGGCCTCTTTCCTCGCCGGATCGGTCCTCCCCCACCTTGGATACCGCCGTCCTCGTCTGGCCTTCGATGGCCGGAGTCGGTGCCGCGTTCCCGTCGAAAATATGCTCCGCATACGAGCTTTCGCGACGACGCTGTTTTGCTCGGCGGAGCTGGTGCTAGCGTCGGTACTGCTGGTGGCGGTGGTGGTGCCGATGTCGAGGAGGATGGTGTAGCCGCGCGGCTGTGCGCGTGCGGTGTGCTGCCTGCCTTCGACGGCTAACAGTGCGGACGGTGGCTTTAGACTCGAAGCTGCGGAAGAAAGGCCGCGAGCTCGGCCGTGCTCCGATGGCTTGATACACACTTTACGGGACGCGTATATGAAGCTACACTGCCCTGACTCGTCGAGTGAGTAGTTCAATTAATCGCAATTAGACACCGTCGCCGTACCGTCGTCCTACGCCTGAGAGACTCGTAACACCACACGGTCTACGATCGATCTTCGCGGTGGGCAAACTCCCGATCCTTCACAGCGTACCTACCACTCGCTCCTGGCCCGTCGTCTCTCTCTCTATCTCTCAACTCGTTCGGCTCCCCGTCTCTGCCGCTCTTCCATCTTTCACCCACCCGCCGCCGCCTGTCAACGCGAATTCGTCCTTGTCCTTCCGAGAATTCCGCGAATTTTCCATGCGTACGACGTACCTCCGTGTCAAGGATGTCGCGGCTCGAACGCGTACATCGAGACTTTTGTCCGGTTCGTCGAGCCGGATCGTGACGGTCGGGCATTCGTTCTCTTCTCGATCTCCGCTGGTCTCTTCATTCGCGGCTGGACGAATTTCGTCGAGTGAACGTCGATCGGTCGAAGGTGTTCGAACGAACGGGTGAAACGGAGCAACGATCTACTCGGTGTTAATTGCGTTCTCACCGATTGATTCCGCGTTCGCGCGAAACTTTTTCCTCTGCCATCGTGCCGGGCAGATAAAGAGATACTGCACGAGAGGACCGCAATAAATGTAACTACGTACGTCGGATTTGTCAACGATGAACGAAAGCTCAGAGAAAGTGAACCGGGTCACGACGCAGTTTTTCGGTGCACGTTTCCAAAATAGATGGACCGTGGAAAAATGTAACGGAGTGTAGCGGCTGACCGTAGGATGTTGTTGTTGTCGTCGTCGTCGTCGTCGTCGTCGTCGTCGTCGTCGACGAGGAATAATTGACACGAGAATTTTCATCGATCTTACGCGTACGTACCTATGTGCCTGCATATATGCATTTACGAGGATACTCGACGAGCCGACCGTTTGCGCCTAACTTAGATCGCGACGGGTAAAACACTCTTTGATCCATCCATACTTGTTTAATCGGTTCGCAAGGAGAACCTGTTTGTTGTCACTGCCGCGTGTATATTTGGTATCGCCATTGCTATAGTAACGATTCAACGAAAGTCGAACGATGCGAATGTACTTACTTCCGTATTATCGAGCTGCACCCTCCCCTGATTCCTCGCGATTGTCCTTTTTCATTGCACCCGTGACTATACACACGTACGTGCGTTCTTTATCGACTGGCCACCGTGCGATCGCCCATAGAATAGCAATGTTCGTACTGGCGCATTGTACAGGGAAATATGCAAAACGCGTGTTCATCGAGTCGGAGGATTGCATCGTGAAATGTTGACTTTTGTCGAAGACAGCTTTCTCGGAGAAGCACCGAGTTAACATCTGTTTGTCACAACAATTATGCTGTCGATGCTGTACCGCGTACTTTCATCGCGAATAATACGAGGCGATCTGAGCGAAGCTTGAAAGTAGAACACGTTTTCAATTTTCTACTAATTAAAAGAACGATGGAACGTAATGAGATTTAATACCACGAAAGAACACGCGGTTGTTGAAAACTTATTGACCGACGTTTACACGAAGAAGGAAATAGTTATTCGATGCTCTCTGCTCGCTTTTCAGGAAAATGCACGCTTGCATAAGAGGCCGTAATCTAACGTGTGACAAAGGCTATACTAATCCGTACAATGAAACATCGTGAAATTGATTTACATTGGATTCAACTGGAAGTTTCTATTAATTAGCGAAAAATTGGTTCTCGATTTCGGGATTACTTCTGAAAACAATAATTAAACTCATAGATTACGCGCGCTGTTCCATTGTAAGCGCCGAGTAATTGGAATACATTTCGTTAATTTTCGATTCAATTAAATGTTCGATCGGATTGTGAAAATACTTGTTTATGTATCTTGCAAATTTTATTCAAATGTCTCTTTGACAGCGTTACGACGTAAAGTACATTCTTGAACGAAGAATGTTAGATTTTAATGTACGATCCCGCGGGTATTCTAAGAACGATACGTATACGCGTTTAAAGCACGATAACATTTTTCCAAGCAGTTCTGCAGAGAAACAAGAGACACATTTCGAATGGTTAAATAGAACATTTCGCATACTAGCTACAGAAAGTACACTTATAGCACTCGCCTCTATGTACGTATGTACGTGCCACGTATCTATCGTCCTTAATACAACATTTATAGATGTGCAAGTAACCTTTCCTTGAAAAGGTTTGCTGACACAGTTTTTGATAAACGTTACTTCCGTTTCAAACGAGAATATCTCGACCATTGCGTTAATTAAACTCATTCGTACAACAACTGAATTAAGATCCTTCGTACAAAGAGCCTCGTTTAACAACGCAATTTGGTTAATCGGTTCGCTTCGTGAGATATACTTGTATTATACTTTGTGAAAAATACTCTGTATATTTTGAAAACGACGGAGGTGTTCGCAGAGTATGGGGTAAAAAATTAAGTCCACTTCGAATTAACGACGGATCAGGATAAATTTAACTTTTGCCCACGCGCAACCTTCGAAACTTGTTCTGGGAATCTATTTAAACGAAACGTGTCAACTAGGTTTCAATCGAATCGCTGATTACGAGCAAGAATCGTGTACGATGTTCCTCGAGTGCCAGAGAAACAAATGATGTGTAACGCTTCTTACGATCGAAGAACGGTCAGAGATTCTCCGTACGTTCATAGACTGTGTATCAATTTACGCAGACATGAATTCTCGTAATAAATCTATCTCTTACTTTGTACAATTGCTATCTGAATAAGAACATCAGTTTCTGGTTCCTCGATAATTTGTACTATTATTACGTTCGAGCTATAATCGGCTCTCAATACGTAATACGATTCCTTTTCATGCGATTTCTACGAAGACTTCTGTACAGCAAATGTGCACCGACCGATGTAAATAGATCAAATAGTATTTATAGATAATACATCTAGGAATCTGTCGATCGCTGAAACGCGACGGTAGATAAAACGTTAAGTAAACTCGAACGTTCGGATCGTTCGCGTTTTTTTTTTTTATACTTCCCTCGGAGGAGTCTCGGAGTGGAATTTCAGCTTGGAAAATAGAAAAGCACTTACAGGTGCCAAATCCGATGATCGAGGGGCTGGTCAAGGAGCGTAACGGCTTTTCTCTCCGAGAAAGGAACTCCTTAACCAAGACGACGTCAATCGAATCGAACGTCGTCGTCACTATAAATTGAAACAGGCATATCGATATAGAATAAAACATGAAGCATGCTTTAACCCTCGCCCGTTTATTCCGTCGACTCGGCATATTTGCTCGAGCAATATTTGTTTCTTCTCTTGTCAGACGAATCGACACACGGCCTTTCATGGAAATGACGAGACGTAGATGCTTCGAGGAAAGTTTCGTCGATTCGACGCGAATTCGGTCGATAGAAATTTTCTTCGAGAAAGAGAATTTAAAACGAGCAATGAAGGGTTGCTTATATATGATCTAAGAGAAGTGAATCGTTGATGGTTTCAGTGGGCGTGCGGGGGTGACTGGAGTGATGGGATGGGGCCAGAGCCCCATGGAGTTCGGGTAGACCCGTCTCCGACCCAACTCCCCAGCCCCCTCCGCCATCAATATCGCCACAGCTCCTGCCGGCGTCGAAGAGGGCCCCCTCGATCGCGATGGAGGCCGCCAATAATCAACAACAGAAGAAGGAGCCACGCGTTCACAGGCCTTATGCCTTCGACAAGGTACGTACGAGCGTCAACTGCTCATTAACATCGTACGAGCCGTAAGATCTTTGTCAGAAGCTAAAGAGATTATCAGAAGCTACGCAAGTCGGAACGTTTTCCAAAATGGAATAACTTTTGTAATATCGGGACAAACAACTTTTCTATGGGGGGCAAGAGAATCTTGTTTATCTCCTCGATTTAATTAATTAATTTAACAGCCGGTATAGGAAAAGTAAAAAATTTAATCAAATGTCAGAAGGTGTCTCTTGACATCTGCGACGATACCTATTCACCGCTGAACCACCGCGACCGAAATCGAGGGAAATAAATCGCGAACGTGTGACTAAAATTTTCTGCAAGGATAGCAAATCGTTTTAATTAAATCGGAGGCGAATTAAAGTGGTGGTCGACGCGATTATTGCAGGGACGTCGTTCCACGCTTTCATCCCACGCGTGTGGCAAAATTGTCGAGGGAAAATGTGGGAAGAAACGGCGGATGGGAAACGCGGAACGGATCGGCGGAGCGTGTCGTCAATCGATTCATCATGATTCTTATTGCAGATGGAGGGGCTGGTGCGGGAGATGCAAGACCCTGAGAACGGGGTACCCGTGCGCAGCCAAAAACAGTTTCTCACCTCAATCCCCTCAGCGTTCATGGGTGAGTGCCATCGGTACCTGCGTTGTGGAGTAAACGTTAGCGGCCATCACGGCCAGGACACTACAGTAGGCTGCCTGCGTGTTGCAGGTTACGACCTCATCGAGTGGCTGATGGAGCGGCTTTCCATCGAGGAATCAGGTACGAAAATCGTACGCCCGCTGCCACGCGATTAACTAATTAGTCTTAACGCCGACTGTCCCCCGCGTGGCCCTAACGATGCGCTAAACTTTGGCTGAGAGACTCACGACACGCTCACCCTGTTGCATCTTATACCCCTTTGACGTAGCTACTACCACCCCTCGCCGGGCTGTTTCCAGCCGGTTCCAAACGCAGTTATACAAAAGTCCCCGTGCACGTGACACGTTCCTCCCTTTTTTATTACAATGAAATTGTCAATCGTTTGAATTGTTCGACTCCGCAACGAACTGTGTCTTGTTTATTCTTTCTACCCCCTCGATTCACCCCGTTCTCCTTCCGACACGAATTTAATCGAAAGATTCAGCTTTTAATGTACGCTGGTGCGGATGCATCGTGTGATTAAGTTAACGCTTGTAAGTAATTACTTCCGTTCCTCTCTCACGTCGTACTATTTAAAGTTGACGGTAACAGTAATTAACAAATGATTGTATATCGTTAAACAGTAGTTAGAATATTGTAACGATTGTCACGTGTTATGACAAGGTAAGATCATAAGTAGTGTTTGTCGAGATTGATTTTTGCATCCTCCAAATACGTAGATCGACATACGACGAGCCGAGATCTTCGACGCTCGACTCGTCTTCGCTGCGCTTGAATGCTTCCGTATTTTATGATTATTTCCTGTAAATGTTCACGTAATATACACGACAAAGAGACACGACAAATCTCGCTTAAGCTCACATCTCCCTTCGAAATCTTCGAATCGACAAGTATGATTTTTATCATCGATTCGACAATTCTCTGAATAGAGACGGCATGCGTAAAATTGTATAGACCGAACGCGTCGCATAGCTGAAATTAGTTAAGCTGCACATGATTACTAAAATGCCTATTGCGAGACACGACGATTGCACCAGGTATGACAGTGAATTGTTATGTTGACAGTAGAGGCGGTCCACATTGCCAATCAGCTCTGCCAATACGGCTACTTCTTCCCGGTGAATGACTCCAAGACACTCACCGTAAGGGATGATAGTTCTCTGTATAGATTTCAGGTACCGTACCTGCCTCACTATGCTTCAAACTCGAGTAGCTCGTTAAAACAAATCAAATTACTTCTAACGCGAACAGAGACAGAAATAGAAATCTGGCGTGTTCAATCCTCGTCCACGTTTCATCGGGCAGAGATCTCTTTAAACGTATGATTATTGAAAATCTTTTGGAAACTCCTCTGAGTGGATGAGGATTGAAGTAATTAAATGTATTATAAAAAGGCTCGTTGTTCAATTGTAAATATATAAAGCACGATATTAATTGATACGAAATAAAATCGGAATAAAAAAATATTTGCACGTTTCGTTTCTTAGTCATTAACCAATTTCTTTTCGATTCGATGAACAGACACCATGTTATTGGCCATGGCAACATAGAACCCCTGATAACGTGGAATACGCTATTTATCTGGCTAAGAGAACACTGAGAAACAAGCAACGCCATGCGCTCGAAGATTACGAGACTGTATGTAAATTTTCCATACCCGTTTCCATTGAAAGGATAATCGAGGCGCGTTTCGTCCGCCGCATAATAAACGATTCTATCCCCTTAGGAAGCTTTAAACAGCCTACGTAGGAACTTGCAGAACAAATGGGATTTTATACAACTCCAAGCCGAAGAACAGGTGAATAATTAATCATTGTCACGGCTCACTCTCGCGGAGCCCGTTTGCTTTGAAACTTTCCCTGGTGAAACTTCCTCATAATTGAATTACCCGTTTTTACGAACTTATCATTCTCATCGAGTTTCCTTTTTAATTCTCTCGGCAATTTTTATGCGGTAACGATAACGAAGGCAAAGTTTTCTTTTGCGTTTCGTAGAAATTCTTCCTGTTCGATCCTCTTTGTTTGAAGTCTCGCAAATACGAGCACACGCGACTCCTTGAAATGTCGTGAGATTTTGTCGATTCAGGTGCGCTTAGCAAAGGAGCGGAAGAAAGGGGATAAGATAGTGAGCGATTCGCAGGAGCGGGCTTTCTGGAGGGTGTACCGGCCGCCACCCGGTTGCTCGAGCAGCCTCGAAATAGCACCCGTACCGACACGCTTTCGCCCTGGACTGTCGCGTCCTCCGTCGCGTAAGCGAACTCTGACTGATCTGCAACGGGAGGTAAATTGTTTCCTCCTTGGACGTTTGCAAAATTCGTTCAGCGTCAGAAACGATACGATCGAACCGATAGATTCTATTATACTTTTTACCATTGTCTTTTTTTTTTTCATTGAACATCAGGTGGCCATATTAAAGAACAGTTTGACCCGGACGAGGATAAAGGTTTCTGCCGCGATCGAAAATTTGAAATCATACTTCGAAACATACGTGGAATACGACCCGATGTTTGTACAGCCACAACCTTCGAATCCATGGATCACCGACGATCAAACATTTTGGCAGCTGAACAGCCCTCTGTTAGTATACCGCGAGCGTAATTAACTTCTCCTGACAAATATACACGCATATCTTCTGTATCCATTGGTGAACTATGCGAGCACCGCGGCGTACGCGCGGCTCGAGTCGATTTAAATTCCTTTAACGTGTTCCATTCGTTCTGCGCAGGGTGGAAGTTCCTACGGAAAAACGCGTCAAGCGTTGGGCACTTTCAATGGAAGAGTTAATGTCTGATCCTACAGGTAATCGATTTTCTTCTAAATTAAGAACGTACGATTCGTCTCGTTTTCTACCGTCTTGTTACGAATCACAGATTTATTTTTATTTTCAATTATTAATAATAGATACGACAGATTTGTATCTGCGATTTCATTGTCCCAGGTTTGCAAGAGTTCACTAATTATTTGAGGAAAGAGTACAGTCACGAAAATATAAGGTTCTGGTTAGCGGTGAAGGATCTGAGGCACAGTTATCAAGCACAGATACCCGACAAAGTCAACGAGATCTTCAAGTACGTAATGAAATTTGCGAACTCACACGATCGTTTATATACAGGGTGTCTTACCCGATTTTTAGATCTCGATTTTCTCTATTGATCGTTTCGACTAATTGTGCGATGTTTATTTCAGAGAATTCCTGGCGCCTGGAGCTCCTTGCGAAATAAACATAGACGGAAAGACGATGGAGAAGGTTCACCAAGAGATGAAAAGTCCAAGCCGATTCACGTTCGATTCCGCTGCTGAACATGTATATACATTGCTCCTGAAGAAGGACTGTTATCCTAGATTTATTCGTTCCGATCAATATCGAAATCTTTTAGCTGCCGGCGTGCAACCTCTGCAGAAACGATGGTACGTTCCTCTTCAACGATGTGTAAATTATTTAAACCCTGATTTACACGTAAAGATTTGTACTGTGAGTGTACGAACGAAATTCGCTGGTAGGTTTTTTAGCTTCGGCGTTCAAGCGAAGAAGAAAATTTCATCGACCTCGGCTCCGACGACTAGCAGTTTGCAACAGCACGCTGTGAGCAGCGGAGGAAGCAGTAGCAAACGGAGAGGAAGCGATCGAAGCCTTTCCGGATCCGCGCACGAGTTAGCCCTTTGCGGCGTTCGAGACACGACTTCGATGCCCAGAGTGCCGCATTCCCACAGCCAGTCGAACCTCGCCGACATCCCTTACAGGTAAACGGTCGACTCTACGTTCGTAACAAACTTGACACTCACTGAGATTCGACGAGTTAAGCTGATTCATGAAACGTCTCTTCACTTAAAAAAATCTCGACGAACGTCGTTCGTATTTCAGAACTAAACTTATCGAGTCTCTATCTGTGTTTCACGAACGAGAGTCAGCTATCGGACGATCGAACGTTTAGGCAAATATTTGATTTGACGAGCCTTCGGTGTCGGAATCGGTACATCTTGTTCCAAATTAATTGCATGCTGTGTTATACTCCGTGCATATTTGACGAGCGAACCGTCGATAGAACCCTAACGGAATCACCGGGATTAGATTTGATCCGGTGCGGTATTTTCAGGGGAGATCTGGCCCGACTTGTAAAGATTTCTACAAGGCCTATTCCGCATAGTGTTCAGTAAGTCCTCGAAGCAGTTCCATAGTTTCCTTGCATCGGTATGCTGCATACGTGTACGAGACGTTCCGCGATACATCGTCTCTGCGACGAAGTCAGGAGATGATAGAAAAATCGTTGTTTCCCGAGTTCACAATTGAAATTCGATGTATCACGAAACGAATCGTGTACCAGTCTCTTGACTTGTCTCTTGTGTCTCTTCTTACTACAATTTTTGAACAAATCCTTAAATCTTACTCGGTGTGTTTTTTCCAAAGTGTCGTTCAGCACTCTCTGACAACAACCGTGTTTACGTGTATGCAAAATTTATTTAGACACATAAATGTACTCTGACATACTCTCCAATCTTATTCTCGGTGTGTGACGAGTCACGTATTTTGGCTAACGTTGTTTAAAAAACCTATCTACCAGTTTTTGCATTTGAACTCTCGGTATTGTGTCTTTTGTACATACATACATACATATAAATATATATGTATATATATATCGTTTGATCAACCTTTTCCTAGTTTTATGCTTTATCGTTCGCCATTTCATTATTAGTATATACATCCGCCCCTTGCCATTTAATTGTTGTCGTCATACGGAATACGTTCTGTCAGCACTGTTTGATTCTTGTTCACGTGTCTAAGCAGCTGGTGCAACCGTTATACAAGATACTTGGCATAATCCACTGTCCACGATTAATAATCGGTTTTATCTCCGACGATCTGACCGCTCCAACGATTATTATGCAACTATCTTGTATAATCGTTATGCTAATTTATTGTGTGAACGTCACGTAAGACGTCTGTTGAATTTTTTACTTTCTGTGTGGATACACTCGAACGCTATCCGATTTTCATGGTGTATAGGAATTCGACCTTCCGTTCCAAAGTAATTCAATTCTTACCCCCTTCACGTTGTTGGTACCAAGTTCTCTTCGAGCTCCCAGACATGATCTTCGTACGAAAAATTAGATAAATTGTAATTGTTCCATTGAGAAATCGAGTGATCTCGTGGAGGTATCAAATATTCCGAAACACTGTTTCTTTATCTTTTTATTCTTTAAATTTACTACGAGTACAAAGTATCTCGAGTGTTTCTAAACGTTCACGAAAGAGCAGCTCCGAGGAATATTCGATGCCTGCAAACGATAGAAGGAGCCCCGTATGAGTTGCATGACCCATCGACGTTGAAACGAAGAGGACAAAGAAGTGTGGCGATTCGGCTAGAGGGAAACGTACAAAGTAAATCATATAATGAAGTTCGTGTTGTCAGGGATGCTGGCGGGTCGGAAACGGCGGCACGGCCGGTGGACGACGTTTGCCCGTGGGACGCGGTGCCTGGCCCGAGTACAGAGCACGGCACGAATACCGCGTCGCTGCATCATCAGCCAATATCGTCCGGAATGATGTCGTCGCTCGAGAGCCAACCGGACGAGGCGTGCGGCGGCTTCATGGGGCAGTCGCAATCCGCCGAGCCGGTACGCGTGTCTCGAAAGAATTCGGCGCAGCTCGATTCGTGTAGTTCCTCGTCCGACGTCAGCTCAGCGGTGGCCGAGGTCTCTGAGCACCTTCGAAAGTCTTGTAGTTTACAGCACAGTAGTAGTACAGGTAATCATTAGTTGTTCACATAGAACGAAGCGCGTCTTCCCTCGACTATACATACACGTCTACACGTATCCGATTTGAACCGTAGCCGGCGTACCGTCGACCACCGAGAGGGTCGGCCTACCACCACGGATCTATTCGATCGGGTCGACCAGCGGAAGGGTGAAGCTCGGAGAGATCGGTCGGCCGTCCGCTTCCTGCAACTATCCCGTGTCGCCGCAGCATTCGTTCGAGTATTCTCACGGGACGTTCGACAAACCGGAAACCCCGAGCACGGCCACGGGGAGAGCGACCGTGGAGGTAGCCACCGGCGCATCGAAGGTCGCGTCGTACGTTTCCCCCTCGTACGACGTGGCCTTCGCTGCGCCGGTGGGCAAGACGGTGCCCAAGGCTCCTTTGATAAGCATAAGCGCGATCGTGGGCGATCTGCCGAGCGACGGCTCGGCGATCGAGGCCGAGGAGAAGACGGACGACGATGAGACGGGGACGACGAGGGACGAGGGGTCGGAGGTCGATAAGGGGAAGCGAGACGCGGAGCCTGATAAGGGTGAGACGCTGGAAGAGGCGCAGGTTGTTCCTGTCTGGGAGCCGGAAACCCGGCAGGGCGACCAGGTAGCACCCGTCACTCCGCCAGCCTCCCAGCAAAAGCGTGACAATAACGTTAACGAAGTGTGCCCATGGGAGGATGAGTAAGTACAAATTTGTCTAACGCTCGGACCGCGGATGTTTATGCATCTTGAACGATTCAAAGTAACGAGACTCTCGAAACAGAACAGAGAATTTGTAACGTTAAGAGGATTTCGTCGAAATGTTCGTATGCATTTCGTTCCTTCACTGTTGCCTCTAACGAACATGTGCATAAACATGCTGCAGTCTGCTAACGACACTCGCGTACACGCAACATCCACACATTCATATTCTGCGATTAGACCAGAGTAGACGATAGACTTTTATGTTCGTCACAATTATTAGATTATATGTTTTGTTACTGTGCGATTATGGTGCCGAGTTTATATATGATCGAGACCGTACGTATATATTTTATTACTTCGTTAAGAAGCAGTTTGTAATTACGGAAGGGAACGGATGTCAACGAAAACGAGTCGAAGATGTTTTCAGTTCTCGTTTATATTTTATTTTACGAGACGTGCGATTTTATTCGATTGCGTTACGACGTGTCACGACACACTCGTTAACGCTGCGGTCTCTTTATAAGAGTGCAAAATTTCGTGAAACGTCTTTTGTAGATATACCTATATACTTTGAAATAAACACATCGTTTACTTTCATCACTATTCATTTGCACATTCTTTAGTTCTCATAACGATCCTGTGTCCCTTTAAAGTATATCCTAAAAGTCTTATCTATCGTAGTCATCCCGAATGACTAGACTGTGGATTTGATGGATTTAGAAGAGGCGTATAAAATTGTTCAGAGCATGAAAAATCGAATGAAACGTTTGCTGCCAAGCAGATA
Source organism: Ceratina calcarata (assembly GCF_001652005.2). Taxonomy (NCBI): domain Eukaryota; kingdom Metazoa; phylum Arthropoda; class Insecta; order Hymenoptera; family Apidae; genus Ceratina; species Ceratina calcarata. Next base: position 793,612 of record NW_017139212.1, on the reverse strand, counting down.
CTTTAAACCGATACCGAAAACGTAAAATCCGCAGTCTACTAACAGCGATGAGACCTGAACATGCGGTTGCATGAACGTTCACGATTCTGTTTCAGGGAAAACTGTAGAGTGGACGCCCCATACGTGAAAACCTACGCGACTTTGGGTTACTTATAACTTGGCATTGGTACTAAAATAAAAGGGAATACATTTTACACGTAAACATTCGAAATTTCCATTTTACTTCACTTTAACGAGCCCTCGAGTGCCCGAACCACGCGTATAACACAGTGCGAATTCGTGTTTGCGATCGCGAAGGCGGATCCCGAGGCGTGAATCGAGATCAGTAGAAGCAATCACGCTGAAACGAAAGGGAACGATATTTGCTCGCACGAGAGTTAATTTCTTGGTGTAATCGATGTCCATTTAGAAGATATTCCAATATCGCCTCAGCCCGAACACGTTCTCCGCGTGTCAATTCATTTACCGCCCCCCACACGTCCCTGCACTCGCGTAAGTTTCATTTCGGTAGTAATTAAAACGATGTCCTGCTAACAAGCTGATCTACAGTAGAACGCGGTACAATTAAAGAAACCGCGAGTATAACGACGACGCGTCAGTCTGCCGATCTCCCTTAGGATAGAGCGTAGTCCTATTTAATAAGACAAAGTTCAATTCTGCAAATTGAAAGACAATTATTACGATTCTAATTGGTTCAAGTATTAAACGCAAAGAACCGCCCTGCGATCGCCAGTCATCACCTGCCGAATGACCGCGTTCACAGGTCGCGCATTTCTTTAATACTGTTTTACTATTTTAACAAAAAGTCGATTGGAAGATTTTACGATCTTACTTTATTACAAAATTTTCGTCGGAGTTATTCGTTTCTCGAATTGTTGTCGAATTTTATCGATGATTTGATCGTCGTTCAATCTAAGTGTTAGTCGTATCCATCTAACGTCTAGTGTCTAATGACAGGTGTTTAGCGTAACATTACCCCGCTTGGCCCGATTTGATCGTACGCGTTGGTAGCACCCGACCTCGAGCCGGCTAATGTTACTCTACTGTTCGTAATTAGAGATAAAATTAATAATTATACAAGAGAAGATAAACGCAAGGCAACCGTGTGATAATAACGATTCATTTGTTTTTTAAACGTAAGACGTGTCGAATCTTGTTCTCTAACGATACCTACTCGTACGGTGTAATAGGATTTAATAGAGGGTACTGTATCCCGATGTCCCTCAACGATAAATAAATTATAACGACTTCTCCCTCCTTTAGGAACATTTATTTAAATGTCTATAACGTGTATAGTAAGATTTAGAGACGAGTTTACCTGACTACGTTTAAACGTTTAATGTTATATCCAAAAAGCACGATGCACGAGACAGTAAAGCGTGTTTACTCGGTGAAGCCCCTCCGAAGAGGGTAAACGATTGCGTGGATCACGCGGCGGAGATTAGGGATGAAATCGACGTGAACACGAATGTCAGTGAAATGAAACGATTACGCGGGCCAAGAAACTTCTTCGACGAATTTTCCTTATTCTCGTGGCTTTTAATCCGCTGAATTCGAATATGACGATAAGAGAGTCGTATCGGTTATCGGTCATTTATAAAGAGACGCTAAACGTAAAGGCCAGTCACGAAGACTACGTAACGAAGTTGAACAAAAATTTCGTTCGTAATCGATTTTTAATTCCCAATGTGTGACGAAACTGTGAATAATGACATGAGATCAGACGCGGATTCGGCACCGAAACGAATCGTAAGAATCAGCTGTTAACGTTGAAGAAGTCGGTTGACCCGCGTCACTTTTTGTATTTCCATTGGTCGACGCGTACCCCGTGACGAAATTCGGTTCGGACACTCGAGGCTATTCTTAAGAGTTCTAACGTATCCATACATTAAAATCGTAATGTTACATATAATTAAAAAGCTCAATTTAACTATTGTAAATCCTTATGAGACGACAAAAGAAAAATACTAAAGAGAACTAGATAGTCGACGTGGATGAAGTGCGGCGTGGATATCGAGATTAAAAGTTCCGTTGAATCAGCGAGATGGGTTGATGCAAACGTACGCATCGACGGTACGACTGAGTCTTATTTAACGAGGCGTAATGCGTGTTAAATTAATTACTATAAGCTTGAAAGAAAACGAATCAAAACAAAACTATTTTCGTTCCTCGTTTCGCGGAGATATTTTGTATAACGTCACTCGTAGAAAATGCTACCCGCCGTTCTGTCGTTACGATTACTCCGAGTCGCGGTAATTTAAAGGATCTTGCATTGTCGTTGTATTGTACAAAGGGCAATCGAAAGGATCGTTGTGCGTCCTGAATCTCCGAGCACCACTCGTGTGTATTCACGGTTTCTTCGTTACGAGTCTGAACGAATCGAAGTAGCGACGAGATCGTAACACGTAATTAATTATTTCGATCGACGACTACGCGTGCGAACGGTCATCAGTATTATCCGAAGAGAAACAATGCAGTGTTCAACGAACAGACGAGAACAAAGTACAATTTACGATCGATATTATTTTAATATTGCTTCGAAGAGAGAGAGAGATTGAACGGGAGCGTAGCCGGCAATTCCTTTCTACAAGATATTTTTTTACGGTCGTCTATTATTTTCTAATGGCTCTAATCGTATTAACGAAACGTGGATATTTTAAATACGTAACTTTTATAGCATCCGTAGCTTGGTTACATTTTACCGTGTATAAGCTAAGCGATATATTATTTATTACGATACGAAACGTCTCGTGAGGCGTCGACTATTAATTATTAATACGTCACTGTTAACGATTTATCAAATTATTATGGAATAAGGCAGGCACAGAATTATAGTGGAGACGATACTGTTTTCTCTGGCGTCTCGTTTGGTTGAAAGGATCGGATGGTTCGGGTCGATTTCAATTCTATTAAGCTAATTACTTTCAATCATGTGCAACGTGAAACAATCAGAGTGTACCTCTTGGTTCTTCTCCATCCCTAGATTCGCCAATAGTACAAATGTAACTTAAAGTATAGCGTAATTTACGGGTAAGCCTGGCTCAATTTTTCGTCTAAATCCCGGCCTCGTGTTTCGTTCACAGAGGAATTCAATATGAGATCGAACGTGCAACAAGCAAATTTACAATCTACGATCGAAGTCTCGTGTAGTACTGTCATTTTTACTGTTCAGTTTCTTTTCGGTGTTTTTTCCAGAGAAAATTCATTATTAAATTTCGACCAGATGAGAATGAGCCATGTTTACCAGCAAAAGACTGAAAACGTACCTGAAATTTGCTCCTCCCTCGTGTGTAAAAAAAAATTCTAAAACTGAACGTTTTGGAATGCGGCGTTGTCTAATTATTTCGGTAAAAATTAAAGAGGAAACAGAAGAGAACGACGAAGATAATTAGTAAGAATGAAAAAGAACTGGGGTGATCGATTCAAGATTTCAGCGATCCTTGACGTGTCCTGAGGTATTTTAATCTATACTTTGTATTAGATCTCAGTCCATCGGATCGTTTAAACGTGTGTGCTAAATGAGAACGTGTTAGTGTCATTGTTAGAGAGAGAGAGAGAGAGAGAGAGAGAGAGAGAGAGAGAGAGAGAACGAAACTAGCGTAGAAGTTCCTTTCCGCACTTACTGCGTCTCGCAATTTCTTTCCACCGGTGAGGGAAGTTCGTTGGAATTAGTTGGAACGCGAGCGTTCTTCTATAGATTTTAACAGCCGTCGAGATGTAAGCTTTAATCGTAAGGGTTCAACTTAAAAGGATGTAGATGATCAGAGGTGCGTGAATTAAAAACGTTTAATTCGACAGGCAGCTACGAGATGAAATTACGTCCTGCGCTTTTGTGTTCTCTTAGTTCCTTCTAAAACAGATATTTAATGAATCGTCTCGTGGTCGATGATGAATTGAACGTTGCGTTTTTCGAGTGTAACGATCGGGGATTCTGTGATGAAAGATTGAACGATGACGCAAGAACGAGGGTAAAACGGTGACAGTCGTCGAACGAATGATGGTCGAAATTTTGTATTATACGAGGATTAACAGTTGAGTTAACGTAATACTCATAAAGATAATGAAAAATCCGATTGAGGATGTATAGGCTATACATATACTTAAACAATGCTGGCATGTTGAATTTGTTATTATAGATTCTTATTACTATTGGAAATCTAAAATTATAT
>NW_017139212.1:773763-784600 GCF_001652005.2 Ceratina calcarata | reverse complement strand
GGGTTTAGGAGTTATTGAGGAAAAACAAAATTTTTTTCCAAAAGTTCGCCGTTTCGACGGTGGAATGGTCGGATTTCGTCAACATCAATAAAATGCGAAATAATCATACTTAACTCATTAAATATCGAAATTAGAAGAAGAATGCACTATTTTTAATTATAGGAAATGCGTTTTTCTAACGTACATAAATTTTTGGGATTGACGATATAGCCAGTACATCCTTAAGGGTCTCGTTACATTCTAAATTGTGGACGTTAACGATAGCTGCTTCAAGTGGTATAATTAAAGAGAAAATTGTAAATCGAAAATAGTGAAAAGAAACATAAAAAAAGAACGACCTTTGTATTAGATGAACTGTAACTGCGCTAGTGATTCGATTCGATTATTTTAATGCTATATTCAACACACGTTGTATTACCACCATACATATATTACGGTAAAAGAAATAAAAAAAAACTCATACAAAAAATGTTACTATATTAGAGACGAGAGATCGTATTATACATAGAACATATGAGAGAAGCTTTAGTGTATATAGTTTTGTAAAGTATTAATGTATAGCGAATGGGAATAATAATGATAATGATTAACGATAACGATAAAAGGAGACTCACAGCTGGCACGTTAAATCACGTTAGTCGTGATTAATATTACATGTATTGTATAAAATTATGTCAGTTTTCAAATCGGATACGGATCTCGTACAGAGTCGTACGAGTTTTACGACACGTGTGGATTTGTTCGTCGGAGGGAATTGGTGGACGAAACGAAATCGTCGCGATGTGTAATAATAATCGAAGTAAAAAAAAAACTGATCGTTTCGTTAAATAAAAGACATATATTATATATAATATATATATATATATATATATATATATGTATAATGTGATACATGCGTACTATTTTAAGGTGTCAATAGGATGTCCTACCACTAAATATATTATAGTGAGACTAAATTCTCCGGCTTCTTAAATCCTGCCCTTTGTCAGACGACTTGTTGATTTCATCAAGAGGAATTTCACATTCGTGGATCAATGACTTTAAGGATTGAAGGTTCATTTCAATTATTCGGAAGAACCGATTAAATGCATGTATTTTAATGAATACAATTTTATTATCGTCGCAATGGACGTTAACTTAACAAATTACACTGCTTGCCGACTTATCGCAGAAAGAAACGCGATAACAGCGAGCAGTTGACGGAATGCTAAATTCTTAGAAAATTCAATACTCGTTAATGGACGGTATCACGTTTCTACACAAAACTGTAAGATCGTTATTAAAATTGAAGATTGCTAGAAATAAATCAGTTCTACGTCGCTTCGGTATCGAGTCGAATACAATTTCTCATGAGCCACGACGCTAAGCAATTGTCCGAAAGTTTACACGTGCGTTGTGAAAAAATTTGATCGATCGGTACGAAGACGAAATCACGGAATTATCGTTGAGGTCCAGGTAACGTATGATGTGTACAGTGATTTTAAGCTGTCGTATTTAATAACAACGGCAGCGATGAGACGGGCAGTTCGGTGGGTAAACGAGACACTTGTCCATGCAATAAACGCTGGCACCATCCTTGCCAGCGATTTCACCGATCGCGTCGCAAACCTCCCTGTGCAAGTACAAAATCGTGCTTCGCAATTCGTATTTTATTTCGTCGCTTAAGTATTGCAACGTGCATTTCGCATGAATAGGAATTTTTCTGTAAATCTATAAAATTTAATTATCATTATTCGTGATGACTTACGGGCAATGGCAAATCGCTGCTGGACAGTTCGGTGGATAGCGAAGGCAATTGGTTTGGCACCAGTCGTTCATCCCTGGTATGCGACGATACAGTGGTGTAGGCATGCACACTTGAGACCTGAAATTCAATATAATCCGTCCAAACTGTAATTTTCCTTTGAAACAAAAGATGATGTATCCTTATACGTGTACTGATCGATGATCGGTACAATTTATGTCCAGCGAGAAACGATATTCACCTAACGATAAGTGGAAATATGTTATTAGGCGAAGAATAGTCTTTGTAGTAAAGTAAGAAGGGGTTGTCTTGTTGCACGAAGAGGGGCGGTACACCGGCGGTGCTGGTGATTATGCTGACGTCCGCGCAGTTTCGGAACGTCTCCGGTTTCCCGCATCCGTTAGCCTCGGTTCCATTCTCGCAAGTACCCCACATGTTACCTAACAATATTTCCGAAGGACGTATTACGAATTTCAAGATCCTAATTAGATGATCGACCGCGTATACCGAGACTACATTCATTAAAATACAGACCAGTGTAATAGGTCCATTGTATTACACACTGGGTGCAAGTGACGTAAGCTGGCAAGGCCACTTTGTACCGAAATACGGCTTTCCTCTCGGTATCCTCAGGTATTTCGAATCGAACGTCCCGTGTTCCGGCTACGTACAACGGATACCTCAAAGAAAAACAGCGTGTACCAATCTGTTCTTTAACGCGCTCGTCGCGAAACAATGCGTTTCGCGCGTGTAAATTTTGTATCGCAATACGCAATACGCGTTCAACTTTTGATGTACGATACCTATCGAAGCACTCTTGACTAGCCTCGCTCCTCGGATTGTTATTCGGACAAAGGTACAATTCGAATCTACCTAAATGATTCGCCGTAAGTTCGATCTCGACGTCGATCTCCTAAATTTCAAACAAGACCCAGAAATTCTTATCCCAGATACTGTCAGGTATAAAGATCGTAGACTGTGCTCGATCATTTTTGGCAGAGTTAATAACGATAGAGAGCGAGAGAGAAGAAATTACCTGACCAACTGTGTAATGCCTGACAATGGTACCCTTCGCGTACTCACCACCGGCTTCGTGTGGTCTCGGCTCCTTCAAATGATACGCGTCGCCACAGATCCCGCACTCCCCTCTGTTCTGCACCCATTGCACTGGACAGTAATGATACGCTACAGTAATCTCATTCGAGAAACGGACAGAATTCGGGACATCGTGAAACCTTCGATAAACGCGGTTTTTAACGCACAACACCGACACGATCCGAATGGATACAGGGCTCTCATCAAGTTTCTCTCGAACGGGTTTACGCAATATTTTCAAACTGCACTTTATTCATAGCAAACGACGCGTGCGTCAGGCTATGGAATCGTTGGCCGGTGTTTCACTTACTGTTCCAGGGGAAGGTGACCATTATGAAACAACGAACCTGCATACCCGCCGCAGAACAGTTCGTTGTCATTGTAGTTTACGGGGTTCGGGTAACCGAAACGCCACATACTGTTGCGGGCTGGCGGGTCCATCAGACGTCCATGGCCCTCGACGTGGTCGTAATTAGGGACCTTTGGATCATTCAGGAACATTTGACCGAATAGCATAATGCGATGTGTTTTAGTTTCGTTTCAAAAGTTTACTGAGCAACGGCATTTACTGAAAATCATTCGGATCACGATTCAACGTTTCGCTACCATGCATCAAACTATTCTCGATCCCTTGAACTCGTTAAAAAATATGATCACCACGTTCGTCTCGAAAAGAAACATTTCGTCAGACGTGTATTTACTGCGTTAAAATAAATCGCGTATCAGACAGCTCCTGTCGTGGCTGACGATTCCAGGTATCCCGCAGTACGTAACACACGAATATCCGATTACTTTAAGCGAGCTTTCCTTGCCGGTGGCGAGGATCATGCGTAACCCTTGTAAAATTACATCACCAGCCATTTATCAAATTGAAACTCGAATATAAGTCACAATTATTGCTCTACACGAAGCGAAACCTTGTAACGACGATCCTTCATCTCGAGTTTTACACGGTGTTACATTAACTTTAACAAGGGTAAAAAGTGGCTGATGATAATTCCGTTCGTTGATAGGCAGTACTTAAGTCTTTTATCGACGAACTCCTTCTCGTACTTACCAGGAACAAACAACAGGACACTACGAGAAATAAGTTGCGACGTCGATATCTGATCATGGTATCTGAAACAAGATTTCCAACGATTCGGCACAGGTCTTCTAATAAAAATATGATTTTTACGACGACAGTAAATTAATAATCTGAAGTCCTTGAAACTGCTTCCGAAAGCAGGGGTCGACGAACCGTAAGCGGAATACGAAGGTATCCGAAGGTCGATTTGCATGCGGTGACCTCAACTTCTGATCGTTCTAATTGTATCGTAAAGTTCCGCGTCGATTTGCATGAGAAGAGCAAATGGATTAGGGAACTTTTTCAACGTGGTACGAGCACATAGCTGACCTTGGGCCGGTCGGCAATAAAATCTTGCGCAAGAAAGTGGACGGTGCTCGCACAGGTGCCAATCAGGTCGAGTTGCGACAATCGAAAACAAAGTTACTTATCGTATCCCGATTCTCTTTTCTCCGTACGTTTCAGTTTCGCAATGTCTCTTCGCGTTAAATATCGTAGACATAGAAAAATTCAACGTTATCACGAATGATGCACATTTTTAAGAAATAATTCAACACGACGAACATCGAACGGAAGTACTGCACGGGATTAGCATAAATCGGAGCCGATGGACACTTGCGAGCGAGTGCCGATTTACCGCTAATTAATTGCAGCACTGAAATCATAATGCACACGTGCATCCCATGTTTAATACGCTCATACATTTTCTGTAAATCAAGTGCCATAAATGTTGAACATAAACGTACTTCTGTTTCGCATGTAATTCGATTCGTAGTAATAAACCGAAACGTTCGACACTGTCAGGAAGCAAACGATCGTGATAGCAATAGAATATCATTTTTCAAGTTTAATCTTTTCAATCGAAAGTGAATAAGCCTAATAGTCGTGATGTGTATTACAATTAATTGAGCTCGAACGACCATATGGAACTCCGTAATGGGAATTGGTGGGTTCTTTGGGTGAAACGTGTTTCAGCGTAATTTAACTTATCGTCGCTGAGTTTTTTATCAACGAAATTCGAGATAAATTACTGTGACACCTTTCTCCGACACGATCAAGGTTAACTGGCATCTTTTCCAATCGTTCTTGAGGAGCAATTTTTGTCGGATCACGTTGCACGAGATTAATAATATCCAACATTCGAATTACACGCGCCTCTGCGTGTCCCCTTCGTCGTATTTTTCCTTCCTCAGGAAGCGATCGAACAGGTTCTAACGAATTCTGGCAAGTTTATTAAGCGTAAAATATAAACTGAGAAGGAAGATATCAATATTTTGTGTGTACAACGTTTCAGAATTCATTACGAAGGTTCCGGCAAATAAAAGTCGTTTGCCTCTACGGAACAAAACAGGTCGATGAGTGTGTCTCGACACTGTCGAAAAATAAAAAGGGTGACGGGGCAAGAAAACCGCGGCAGCCAGAATGGGTCCAGGTATGATACCGTCAGTGGTCAATTCAAACCTTAGCAAAAAACGAGTTCGACGATCTTACCGTTTTTGATACAAACAATAAAGAACAGTAATTATAGATAAAACAAGATCCATGAATAGTTCAACAATTTTTTCGTACATACAATGAAAGCAATTTAATGTTTCTGTAAAAATGCCAAAATAGACACTGGCATGTCGTTAAATCTTAATCGGGATGAAATATGTATGATTCCTACATATATTATCATAATTAAAGCTAATACCGTTACGTTACATGGAATTCACGGCATGTTTAAAACGCTGCTCGATCAGAAGATTTACCGAGGGCGAAAGTAATACTAATAAGTTCTCGTACGAAAGAGACGCAAGATTACGAGACTAATTAGGAAGAATAACGTCTGCGTCGATCACATTAATTAACTTAAAATCGCCATTCTATTTTCACCCTATGTATAAAATTAGTTTCACAATTAGCCAAGAAGTCGTAACCGGAGACGGAACTAACGAAGCGTCTGACTTTTCATTTCTGTGAAATGCCTTTTACGAACAAAGATAATTTTGAGGTCGCATCGAAGGTGAGGCAAAGGTTGCATCGATTCGAAATAAATTGAGGGTACAAATCCCTGGTCGTAATCCTCGCGTTCACGCGGCACGTACAGGAGATAACGTACGGGAAAAAGGAGTTAAAAGGATTTCAGGGGACGGGGACATTGCCTTTCTGCATTGAAAAGATTGCCGAAGGTTGATGACTAAAATCTGGATGCACGCGTTCTGAATCATGTCAAGTGTGGCCCGCTGAGCTTTTGTTAGTTCATTCATTCCATCGATCGTAGCACGACTTCGACGTTCGTTTAAAATATCAATTGCGCACTCATAATTTAATCGATACAAAGGAGTTCGTATAGACGAAGTATGAACTCTCTCGAAGTAGGAGGCTCGTTTGCAAAATTTTCGCATGCACGCGAAGTCTTACATTTTTTCGTACGTTTATTGAACCTCTGAATATTTATTGAACGTAACTCTCCGGAGGAGCAGGTGCCTCAGGTGACAATAGACGACGGATAAAAGATGCCGGACGAACAATGAGTCCTCTCGCTAGTCCTTCGAGAATTCCAAATTACTCAATAGACTATTCTTTCGTAAAGATCGCAAGCACGCCTAGGAATAATGAATCGACCACATAGAATCGTGTCAGTCGCATAAAAAATGACATCTCTGATCGGCGCAGTTCTAGCAAAATTTAATTCGAAGCCCGAGTCACGTAGGAGATTAATATAAGAGAATGCGTATAGCGAAGGAAGTTAGGATTGCGTCGAATTTCTCAGCGACGAAAAATATCGAAAACGTGGTAAAATAGCAAAATCCGGAGAAAGGAATGACGACGGTTCCCCTCGGCCAAGGCTTCAGTCAAGGCCGGCAGAAAAATAGAAATAAAATAATCTTATAAATGTACACCTTAAATCACGGGAAACGTTTCTAATCATTCTGGCGACGCTCCGTCAAATCTTTAACACGTATATGACGTCACAATCGGTCTCTCGTTAAAAACAGTGTGTCCAGAGTCATTTAATTCGAACGATGATTTAGCTGTCGTTTTTATTTTCAATTGACAAACGGTGTATCGTAAAAATAGCGTGCAATCAATGGTACCGCAAGAACGGCAGGATACTTACCGATGAGCGCGTGATCGGGGTCTGAATAGTGACGGCCAAACCGATTGTAAGTAGGTGAAAAGCGTCTAGGTCACTGGTTTATCAGATTCAGGAAGATTTCGTGAGTTCGTTCAGTTTCGAGCTCGACGAACAACGGACGCTGATGCGGTACGAGAAACTCCTTTCGTTTTCTTCTTTTAATCAGAGACCGACCACGGTCCCGATGGTCACCTGCGTTAATTTAAAATCGAACGCGCGTTCGGTAGGAGTACCTAAACGGTCGTCGCGATGTCACGCGGAGGAACGAACCGGCTCGAACGCGTTGGCGCGAACGAATAATACTCGCGCGACACAGCGTGGCTCGGCACAGCCGAAAAACTTGACTACCTACCACCACCCGGTGGTATCCGAGAGCAAAGGATCACAGGCGTGGTTTCCAAGCATTTTAGGGTGACGGCCTAGTCGAACCGAGGCCAGTCCAATCAAACAAATTCCGAATCTCGTTTCCATCCGGCATCGACTCTCTTAAGCGTGTCATTTTTAATAAAGACATTAAAGAAGCTCAGCTTAGGCTCCTTGAATCGGTTTTAGTCAACGGTATATGCACCTTCGATGGGAGACACAAATGCATGCACGTGTTCGTATAACGAAACGAGTTATTCCGATCGTTTCGGATTTTTAGCAATGCTGTAATCCCAAGTACAGTTAGAGGAAAAGACACAGCTCGTAGATATAAAATCAGCAGGGGTCGATATTAAAAGGCTCGTCGGATTTATGTAGATACGTAAGGACAACGACTCCCGAGTCTTGTTCAAAACTGCACCGTCATATTTCCCTCTCGCGATCTACATACATTTCACGTTAGCTTTCTTTCGTGTACATAAATCGTTCGTTACACGTCTAGGAATAAATTGATTAGTTTAAACCATAAGTAAAGACTCGACCTCGTATCACTACTGGCTACTCTGTAACTGTACGTCTGTAAGTAGCAGCACGTTATTGGTAACTGTGTCACGAACGATACGAATATTGTTACAAAATTTCTCGAGCGAAACCAAATTGGCCGCGTCCGGATTAACTTCATCTGGTAACGAGCTTCGTAAATAAGATGCATACATCGAGACGAGTACGGAAACTTCTACTTTCACTCTTCGATGTACGTACGCCCGGTGCGTTACTCGGTACAACAATTGACATTGCCCATTTTTATTCGTATCACGGAACACAATGGTAGTTTAAAATCAACCAGACGCATTTGCCCATGCAGAGGGAAAGCCGATCTCTCGGGTTTACGTGAGCGTCGTCTCTCTTCCTTATGCTTACGCACATATCAATACGTTCGTGTGCTCGATAAAAAAATACAGAATCAATCAGATCGATTTTTACTCATCCCATTGACGAGACTTAGAATTTATTTGAAGGACGACTCCTTGTATCGAGAATGAAATAAATTATAATTATTAACTTTGCATAAATTGGATAAATTGCGTTAATGAATGTAACGTGAGAGTTCGTACGCGTCTGCGTGGTTCGTTCGTAGAGCATCCCGTAGGGCTGGAAGAGAAGCGTTTTATCGTTAGTTAAACACACAGTTCATTGACGGACCGAGGAACGTGCCCGATAGAAAACCATCTACTGTATACGATAAACACGACGCATGACGACAAATACGCAGGGCTGTGTGATCTCCGAAAGATATAAAGCCCTCAGTCTTGAGTGTCGTCTGAACGAAGAACGTGTAAAATCTGCAACAAGCTTAAGCGAACTTTAGCATTCATCGTAAAGTCTCGAACCACCTTCCGACCTAGTTTTTCTTATTTCGAAAACAAGTTATCGACGTGACACTATCTCCGCGCGACGATTTAACTTATCTTCGACGCTGGCAAATTTGTGAGTATCAGCCACGGCGGCAGAGCCGTGTTCAGTTAAAAGTTCCCGGTTCGAACTGGAGGATTTGCCTCGTGAACGTTCGTACAGTCTCGGTGAGACGGTGAGGAGGCATTTCCTGCGCAAGGATTCTCGCGGAGCGTTTGATATCGGGCCGGGCCAGCGGCCAGGGGCTAGTGTGAATCCATCCCTTCGCGAGAACGTTCCGCGTTAAAAGTGCGAATTTACGACGGCCACTGGGAAAGGCCTATTCAGTCAGACGGACAGCCAGCGTCGCGAACGGACACAGAATGCTTGCTAACAAGTGTCAATCGGTTCTCGGTGTCCGTGCTCTTTCACGCCGGCTGCTCAAAGGTATTTCAATTCCGTTTTTTCGCTGTTCGCAATCATTTTTGTTGGATCGCTCGATTGATTCGAAACGAGTAAGAGGTAACGCGAGTAAACCGGGCCGAGCATCCAGAGAATCGATAACTCTCTCTCTCGCCCTTCATTACCCTATCCATCGTTACACTTGCAAGAGGATAGAGTACACTTCTTCAGATTGAGAGTGAACGAAGAACTGGAACCCCGTTTAGTCACCTTTAATTCTGATAATTGATCGTAATAATTAGATTCTTGTACACTCTTTATTCGCTCTTATTTAATTACTAATCTAAAGATGATCTGTCACGTCTCGTTCCACCGATTCAACGTGTCACATTTCTAATTTGTATTATATTTGTATCGAGTAAAAGTAAAAGATCAAGTCACACCACATGACGTGCTAAACGTGTATTTACATAAACGTCACGATTCAATTCCCGTAGTTCGGACGGAAAATTTCGTACCGTTCTTAAAATAGAATAAAAATGCAAGTACACATTTACAATCCTAACAAGACAATACGATTTGTGGATAAATCTAAGACAAAGTGTAGTGCAAGTATGCAAAATGTATCTATCACCCGTTTAAATCATTTATCTTATCGAAATAAATATCTATCGAAACGCAAGCACGCGTTGTCTCCTTGAATTTATAGCTATAAGCACGTTTGTTGGTTTTGCATTCATAAATATTAATTCCAGATTTAATCGTTGTTTACGAGTACGTATATGTGGCCGTTTGAATCGCGCGAGTGATACACGTTTACACATCCGGTGATAAAGAATAATTCTATACGTAAAAGAGTGCTCGAGTACCCAAAATTTTATACGTTTATCGTGGGATAAGAAAAGGTATAAAACAAGTACTCTCCGCATGATAATAGCAATCTCTGTAAGTATTCAATAAATAAAAAAGAGATATTATGCTCCTGAAAACCAAGATCTACTACGGACGAGAGAATCGATGATCAGCGCTATTGAATTAAAATTTCTGAATAGATTAAATATTCTGATAGGCTTGTGCATAGAGAATGAAAACAATCTGTATACTCCAGCGTACGGTTGTATGTACGTCAATAAGTATAACGATCAATTACCCTTTAACTGACATCAATGAAACTAAACGCTCGACCTATTAAGTAAATGGGCTAAACAACGTGATTCGAATCGGCGGTACAGATTTTACACTGGCTCGCTACTGAAGACTCGCGATTGAAACGGGATGCCGAAACAGTAGACAGATAACGACGCGTATCGAATACTATCATATTTCTTTCTCAAACTTTCCGTCCCGTTAGTACTTACTTACTAGTCCCGTGCCGATCGGCACTGATAGATCTCAGATACCTTATCGAGCCACGCGCGAAGAGAAAAATACTACACGTGTATGATCGAAATCAATGCACCTATCATCATTTCACTGTAACGAGAATGAAAGAATCGAATAAAAAACATATATAAAGTTGTATTTCCAAAACTGGATCACTGCGATACAAATCCATAAAATAAATCGAATTACTAATTTAAGGATGTATTGGCTATACAGTCAATCCCAAAAGTTTATGCACTTTGGAAACGCATTTTTTAAAAAGAAATCAGAC
>NW_017139212.1:709176-773423 GCF_001652005.2 Ceratina calcarata | reverse complement strand
CAAATAACTCGTAAACTATCGGTGCTAGCGACAAATTTTTATATGGAAATTGTAGATCTCGTCGTCCTCTACAAGAAAGGTCCTATGCAATTTTCTCGTAGATTCAACGGTTTGGGAGTTATTGGCCGAAAACGAAATTTTTTTCCAAAAGTTCGCCGTTTCGACGCTGAGATGGTCAAATTTTGTCAACATCAATAAAATGCCAAATAATCATACGTAACTCGTTAAATATCGAAATTAGAAGAAGAATGCACTATTTTTAATTATAGGAAATGCGTTTTTCTAAGGTACATAAACTTTTGGGATTGACTGTGTAGCCAATACATCCTTAATCACCTGTCCATTTACTACTATTATTCCTCTGTGTAAAACTGCGATTAGACCAAAAGAATGTTCGTTCGCCAAATTCAAGCGGGATAAACGTTCTCCGGCAAATTGTCAGTTGTCAAAAATGTCTCGAAAAGGGGGGGGAACGAGCATATGTTCGTTTGATCTAAATTCACCGTTGTACTTCTTCCAGAGAGAACTATTTCGTCTGGTTAAGAGTAAGTCGAAGGCGAGACTCGTTAAAAGTAAAAAACGAATGATTTTATACATTTTCACGCAGGACACGCGGTCTCTTGTAAAAGATATCTGTCGCGATGTTCGTCGTTGGAAGAACCAAAGGAGCCAATCCTCAAGACGGAGATACCAGGACCTCAATCGCGTACTTTATTTCAAGAGCTCAATGCGATACAAGTACGTTCGACGTCATTCTTTTATCGTTACAAACAGGATTCCACTGGCTCAGTAATAATATTCCGTGTTTGTTACCGCGTTTATCGCCAAGTACATTAGATACGTGTGTATGGGTCAATAACAATTTACTTCGATTTGCATACATTTTAGAGAAATTTATTTCATTACGGGGACCGGGAAAGAAATCCGGTTCCCTTGATACGTCAACGAGTAGTTCGCACTTACTTTTGAAAAACGAAACGCGTTGTGTCTTTGCAGCAAGCCGGTTCTGTGCAATTATTCGCGGATTACGAGAAGTCGGTAGGTAACTATTTGATGGACGCGGATGGGAACGCACTGCTCGACGTTTACATGCAAATTTCGTCGATACCTCTGGGCTACAATCATCCGGCTTTGCTGGAAGCCCTCATCGATCCAGCTAATCACGTAACGAATATTCTTCTTCTGTTTGTCACACAATTTAATGTGAAGTATCTGTTGTTCAAAAATTGATGAAAATTCTCTTACTCGTTTTTGAACAGAAAATTATAGTGAACAGGCCAGCATTGGGTGTCTTTCCGGGAAAAGACTGGCCACAGAAATTGAAACAAATTTTACTACAAAAAAATGTACGTGCAGCATGTAACGAGATATTAGAATATAATCTTTAGACAGAAATTTTTATAACAGCGTTATGCGTCCCTATTTTACAGGTAGCCCCGCCAGGATTAACGAACATCACGATGATGATGTGCGGCTCTTGTTCGAACGAGAATGCGTTCAAGAACATTTTTATCTGGTACGCTGGGAAACAGAGGAAAGGTGCCCCGTTTACGGAAGAGGAAATGGAAAGCTGCGTGATGAATCAGCCCCCTGGTGCGCCCAGATTTTCTATACTTTCATTTAAAGGTAATCGAAGCTTTTCGTTAAACGCGAAACTAATTGCCTCAAAGATTCGTGAGAATAATGATACACTGATAACAGGCTCGTTCCACGGACGAACACTGGGTTCCCTTTCAACGACGCATAGTAAATACATTCATAAGATAGATATACCAGCGTTCGACTGGCCCATTGCACCATTTCCCCTGTACAAATACCCATTGGAAGAGAACGTTTGTGAAAATGAGCAAGAAGACAAGCGATGTTTAGCCGAGGTACGAATAATTACTTTTCTCTTATGCGAGATTTTACTAACGACGGTGATTGATATTATTTTATTGCTAGGTAGAAGAATTGTTCGAGAAGTATAAAAATGAGAAAAAAAATCCGATCGCCGGAGTAATCGTTGAACCGATTCAAGCGGAAGGAGGAGACAACCATGCGTCACCGGAATTCTTTCAAGAATTACAGAGAATAACGAAAAAAGTAATGATTCCAAGGAGAGTGTATGAAATAGAGATTTGTCACGTTTAATTTATTTTCTAGCACGGAGCAGCGTTGTTGCTCGACGAAGTGCAAACGGGCTGCGGCCCTACGGGTAAGATGTGGTGCCACGAATACTTCAATTTAGAATCTCCACCGGACGTAATGACTTTTAGTAAAAAGATGCAAGTGGGGGGCTACTATCACACCGAACCTTTAAAGTATATACCGTAATTTGTGAAATTTGTAATTTGTCGGGATTTTTTTTAATTAAATGTGACTTTCAGGCCGCAGCAATCGTACCGCGTGTTCAATACTTGGCTCGGAGATCCCAGTAAAATAATACTGCTCGAAGCAGTGTTGAAAACGATACAGAAGGAGAAGCTTTTAGACAGAGTTGTGACTGTCGGTGATTACATGCTGAAACAATTGAAATGTTTGGAGAAGGAATTTTCTACACTGATCAACTCTTCTCGGGGACGCGGGACGTTCATCGCGTTCACCTGTTCCTCGACCGAACTGCGGGACGCGTTGATCAAGAAGCTCTTGAAGCAAGGTAACATCCGTTCGTTCTCGTAATCTTTTTTAAAACAATTTCAACGTATTTTATGGGAGCATTTTGTCAATCAGGGATTCAAATCGGTGGCTGTGGGTCTTCGTCTATAAGACTGAGACCAGCCCTGACGTTCACAGAAAAGCATGCGGACGTACTTTTCGACAGGCTTCGATGCGCTTTGAAACAATAAGTTTAAAGAAGATTAACGATCTATCAAATTACGTGCTGGAGCACAATCCTCGTGACTTCCAAAAATCAAGTCTTCCAGAAGAGATTATATATAATTTTTAGTATATTTATATATGTATAAGTAAAGAAATTCGTATGAAACCTATATACACGTATATTAATATCGGTGAAGTATTTTTTATAGCGATCTTAACGCGCCACGTAATACGCAATACTTGACGTATAAATATTATTTATATTTACGTAAAAAATCTGATAATGTCGTAGCATGTTTAGTAACATTTTTCAAAGACACGTCGTCATTAACACTCTGCCACAAACGTTTCGATTTATATATCTGTGTATATACGTACTCGTTTCATATTACGTTTTAATGTAACAAGTACTCCGAAGATAAGTGAAATTTAATATACAATCAATTTGTCTTCCGATAGAATGATTAAAAACAGAGAGATACCTCTTATATATTCGCCGTTCTGATTTCTCCATCCTCTTCATCGATTCGTACGTAGCTTTGATCTTTAATAAATTAATAACTATACATTTATTTTAACATCTTTTTTAAAATATCTCCGAAATGTTCGTACTCCTTCTGATGACTCTTCTGCACCATATAAGCTATCATTTTCATCTGCAACAGAGAATCTCACTTTACGTGTACCGTAAAATCGTATTTGCGTCGACTATATTTTTTTACTTGCCTTTACTTTCTGATCCACGGAACCATGTCGCTGTGTTAAATTCCACAAATTCACAGCCATGTGCGCCAATTGCGGATCGCGTAAGTCCGCTCTGATAACGAAACAATTGAAAAGCTCGAACGCGAGGGCCACTTGCTTCTCAAGCTGATCGGTGGATCCGAGATATTTTAAATGAGCCAGAATCTCTTCGACGATCTTCGAACTCATTTTGTTAACTTCGCTTATAAATTTCTGATCGGATCCGTACAATTTATCGTTCGAATCAACCTGGGCATGAAAGTTTACGATACACAATCGCAGTTTCTATTCATGCTTCTTGTAGTAGTACAGATTTCGTTTAAATTACCTTGTCAACCTGATACGGATAATTCTCTTGAACGATCGTGGATAACAAATCGAGTACACGCAAATATAAATAAGTTTTCATCGACGTATTCTCTTCGAAACATCTTTGAACGGCGTTGAGCAAACCCCTCATTAAATATAAAACACCATGCTCTGGACTGTCCTGTGAATTCGTGTTATTTAATTCACGGAAGAGTCGAGGGAAAACAATTATATTTTTACGTACCGGTACAACTAACAATGTTGATAAAAAGTTTGACAAATACGAAAGTAAATAAGGCTGTGAGCTCTTCTGTCTCCCGTCTATGTCTATCGTTTTCGGCATCTCTGGGACCAAACTCAACGCAGCCTTGAAACACGAGTCAGCTAACAAAACGTCTTTCGGTTAGTTAAATCGATCGTAATTCACAGCGAATCTCGTTGATGTTATTTTACCTTGACCTAAGCATTGATTCAGAAGTGCGACTTGGCCCGAGAGGAGATACAACTGAAGCCGGGTATGCACCAATGTCAACGATGGAATAGTAATGAAACAAAACGCTGCACAAGCACGCACGAACGCTGAAGTTCTTCTCGTGTGATGTCCACGAACGATCTTCCGAGTGTCAACTGATAATCTATTTACGCACTGAAGAACAGACGTTGATCATCGAATATAGTGCACAGTTAAAAACAGATCGATTACCTGGACGAGTTGTATATGGACGCTGTCGAGATTCGGAAAAGCCGCTCTAGCTTCGGCGTAAAAATTCAGCTGCTTCTCGAAATCGCGACCGTAATCAACGCGCTGTACTAAACTGCATATAAGCTGACCGATTTGTCGTTTCTCGTCCTCAACTGTGAGGGCACTGAAACACATTAACACACATATTACAGGAACGTAAAACAGAAGGGGTTGAGGTCTTGTAAAAGAAGAATTACCTAACTGAGTCGTGCATTATTCTAGCAATGAACATAAGAGCATTTATAGTAATCGGATCGGTGATGGGGCCGCTGGTTTGAGCGCTTAAACTTTCTATAAGAGTCTTGCAAACCTCGACTTTAATATTTTCCTTGTGAAACAAGTCTATTAAAGGTAAAAAGTTATCCTGAAAAAGTTTGGTGTCTATAATTTGAAAGGGCAGTTGAAAACGACGACGAGTGTGATTATTAAGTAGTTACCATGGTGAGTAGCGATTCGAAATCTTGTGTGTGGGATATCACTTTCTCGACGATGTTTTGCAACTGCGGATAGAAATGTTCGAAACTTTTGTTCGGGCCGAGTCGATCGATTATCTTCCCAAAGAACGTGTTCAGTTCGTTCACCTGCAATACTGGAACTAAGTTACGAACGAACGCGTTTTCGAACGGAAGCTTTTTCACTTACAGAGAAGTGAAGAGCAGTGAACTGAACCCAGACCTCCGCGCAGTGTATAAATTTGTTCGGATCTTTCACGTGCGTTATGTATTTCCACACCATGTTAAGAATTGGCGGACAGTCTTCTTTAGGCGGTGATTCCTGCATGAGACGTTCGCCTAAGCTTCGATACAAAAGATGCGCCGGGGAATCTAGAAGATGAACGTTCCACGAAATATATTCGAATTTCAAGCAATCGATCGTCGTAATTACCCTCTCCTTCTTCGATAGAACTTATCAGATTGACGAACTCCATCGCACGTACTGCGATGTACGAAGGTTTAAATGCTGTTAAAATGCTGTTCAGTAATATCGAACTAAAAAAGTAGATACATTTGAACGTTTCGCTCGATGATTGGAGTTAGATTTATGGTAAACATATAATTACTTGGTCGGTATATGTTTGCATCGGACTAATATCTGATCTAAAAAACTCTCAGAGCTTGTAGCTACCAATACTTGCAATATCCAATCCAAAGCTGGCGAGTAAAGATTTGTATTTAATAAGCATTGAGTGCGTTCTTCGTTATATATAAAGAGAAAATCGTAAAAGTTTTCTCTTACAAATTGAAAATCAGACGTTTTATTCAAAGCTAATCCCACACGACACAAATAACATCTTGCATACACAGCTATCAACGGATTTCCAATGCCTCTTATCATCCGCGATATGCGCAGCAAAGCTGCATTGAATTCGCTGAAAGTAAAATGGTCCCGACGACTATTAACATCACGTTTATGAAACGAAACTTACGAACGTGCACGTACGACAGTTATAATTTTACCTTGCCGTTAAGAAGCTGTAAGATTTTATTATTGCCATTTCTACATACAGACGAGGAATCAGTTCTCTTATCGATGCTATCTTATAAAACCAATTTCTGCACGTTTCCTTCGCGTTTTCAGGCACCATGTCGGGCGTAAAATTGTCAGGTAAACTCGTGGGTACTTTGCTTCCTGGCCTGAAAATTTAAATAAGTTCCATTTGACCAATTTCTAAAACCAAGACAATTCTGCGATACTAACTTGTAGTATTCAGCTTTGACTTTTAATCTCTCGTAAACGAGCTTTCCAAAAATATCTAAAATATCTGTGATGAGGACAAACTTGCTCGGATAAAAATCCTCAGTGACTGTGTCTCCTAATAGTTTGGCACACTGAAATAATTCCTCATTGATTCACTGCTATTCTTTAAACGCTATACGTAGAAATTATTATAGGTAAAAATGGAAACCTGAATTGCTATTTTAAGCGCTTTGACTCTTTGATCGGAATGCCACGCTGCAACGAGCTCGTTGTTTAATTGTTCGATTTTTGCGGTGTACTGTTGTTGGGACAAATCCATCACCGTCTTGACAGCCCCCTCCTCGAAATCATCTAACTGCTGGAGTCTCGTTTGTACTTTATCAGACACTCTACTGACTGATTGAATTGAAATGACTATAATAAATACACTTGTATAAGCTTATATTTTTACCGGCATTTAGCCAATGAAACGAAGTAAATACCTTTTTCACCGCCTGGGTAAGACTTCTTCACGAAAAAGAACATCTGTACTTTCTTCGATGTTGTGTACTTGTTTAATATCGCGGTACGTTTCGCGGACCACGGTTCTAACAATTCTTCAGCAGTGTCTGTACTTCTTTTACCACTGGTCACCACAGTCGAAGAGTAATCCCACTGTGTTACATTTTAAAAGACACGATATATATTTTGATATATAGCATGAACAAACGTGTAAAATGGAATTTTTAGAACCTCATCTGCAGCCATTTTAGACAGAGGATCTAATTCTTCCTTGGCAAATTGCGAAAGAGGGTCTGAGCCATCAAGGGATGAGTGGTTCAACAACGGGTCTATCAATGAATTCCCAGGTATTGGTGTATGAGTCGGAGTTGGTGTAGCAGTTGAACTGGTACTCGTACTTCTTAAAACATTACGTTTTGTTCCGGTTCGGCCATCGATTAACTGTTACATGAACAAAGTCACATCTGATAGTGGAATCCAAATAATAAAACGTTCTGTCAATTTAATATAGTTACCATAACAGTGACAGGTTTTAAGGGATGTTCTGTCACCTCCTCTAAAGATATATGTCGCACTGCATTATAATTCATAGGTTTCGCGATCCTACAAATTACAGGTGGAATTTTTAGAGAATTCCCAAGCACTAATCAATTGCAATGACAATAGCAGCATTGATTACGTACCAGTTTACTTCCGTCATTTTTTTAAATTCACACAAGCTATTTTAATAGAATCCAGTTGTAGAGTATAAAACGATTGACGGAGATCTTTCACAGACAATATCGACAATACTGTTCAAGTCATCAGATCACAATATACCTAATTAACCTAATACTGACATACTGTGACAGCATTTTGAACGTGATTTTAAACATGCATCACCGAGGAAATGCTAGTAAAGAGTAGCAGTACCCGTGGGCCGTGTAGTATATGAATAGTATCAGATAGTACCTGATATTACCGTGCAATAGAAGAATGTATCTCTGGTAATATACTCTCTGACACCATCTACCTACCAAAACGACCATATATACACAGCCGAAAACAAAGAGTTTCTCTCTGCCGAAAGTTGATAAATGATAGCGTGCATACCATGATGATTGATACTATTAGGTTATCAGAAGTGTCAGTGTCAGAGTCAGTGGTGTGGTACCTACCAATTGAACGGACTCTGGAGATTGTAATAAGGGTATCATTATTTAATCATGTCAATATGTAAACTCCCTCCAGTGGCCTTGCAGGAAAGTCCAGTGAACGAGGTTCAGTCGCGAATCACATGCCGAAAGCGTTATTGACGAAAAAAATCCTACTTTGCAAAGCAAGACACTTGCAGGTTATGCACAGCAGTTTATCTGTCAAACATCTCACAAAATGGAGAAATATATGCATTTATGGAGGGGCGTCGATAAATTGTCGTACACGTTCGATGACAAACCGAACGGCATCATTTGCAAACTGGTCACAATTAAAAATTACATTTTTTTAACGACTACTACTAACAATTTGTACCACGGTGAGGCGTCACTTTTGGAGGACAGTTTACCAATGTTGGTCTTCAAAAGAGCTCCATTCGATGTAATTGACATAGCATCCAGCTCGGATTATTTGTTTATTGTAGATAGCAATGGTCATGTATTGAAAGTAAATCCTCAGGATATGAGTATAGTGGACACAATAATTCTAAGGGAAGAAATTAAATGTTGTAGTCATGGGTACGTCTAAAAGATTGTCCTTATAGTCTTATGTTTACAGATCATTAAAGTAATCAATTTTCTATAGATGTAAACAGGAAAATGAAATTGTCAAGGTAAAATCAATAGCTGTTAGCGATCAAGCGGCATTGTTTGTAACAGAGAGTGGACAACTTTGGGCTAGTGGGAATCAGTCGCAAATTGACATCAACAGTTCAGAGCCTAAGAAAGTGAAATTTTTTGAAGGCAGGACCGTGTCTGCTATAGCGTGCGGCTCGAATTTTAATGTAGTCGCTGCGAGAAAAATAACAAAAACATTAAAAGACGATACTGACAGCGAAAACGAATTGGAGGAAGAGGTGTTTGTTAACTCGTGCCCTCAGTGTCTCAATTCTGTATTGCTGAGTCCTACAAGCATAACTTCCTCGGATACTTGCCCCACTGGTCTACATGGACAACAATTTAGCGATGGGCATTCGACTAATTCTAACAGTGCTTTATCCCTCGTGAGTAAGGAGCAAGACGGTACTTCAGTTCCAGAAGGTAGTAAAAAAGAACAAGTTTCCGATATAATAGAAAATGGAGAACTGTCTTCTAATAATGCCGCAGATTCTGAGAAGGAAGAAAAGAGGAATGTTATTTTTATAAACACAGAAGCTGCGAGACAGTTCTTAACCAGACAGTTATCTTGGGTCTCGTCTTACGGGAATGTTAAGGAAGACATACCTTTGGAGAATGTCTCGAACGTAGCTAATTTAGTATACAAAGGAATAAAGAACGTGGGTGGTAAAGTTGTTACATTGTCCAGGCACATGAGTGGAAGTTCGGATATGAACGAATTCAAAGACGACAGTAACGAGAATCTAGAAATCCTAGGCGAAGAATATGCTAAACCTACGAGTTTAGCATTGAGCCTGCGATCTGAAGATTTCCCTTTATCGTCGAGTACCGGCTCGTCGGAGCATGAATTATCTCAGCAAGGTTTAAATGACAAAATTAACGCATTAATTCGTGCCGGTAATAATATCCTATCTACTGAACTTTGGACGTGGGGCGACGTACAATATGGGCAATTAGGAACAGGAGATATTATTAAACGTCCGCGACCTGTATTAGTGGCGAAACTTAGTAATATTGGGCTCAGAAAAATTTCATGCGGTGAATTCCACATGCTTGCTTTGACGTTAGATGGAAGAGTTTTTGCCTGGGGGAGGAATGATCATAAACAGGTGACGCTGGAGGACACTGGATATCAAAGTGCTCCTCAATTAATCACTACGAAATTGTTTCAAAACGAGAGAGCCAAAGATGTAGCAGCTGGCAGTTTGCATAGTTTAATTATGATGCATCATGGTTTATACTTTATTGGACAGACGAGGTAAACAATTTAAATAAGAAAAATACAAGTATGTAAATCGAAAGTCTGTTTAACAAGTATTATTGTTTTAGTAAAACTGGTGAAATGTTCCATCTCGATACTGAGACAGGTAACGAGCATAGTCCTCAGCAAATCTTTAGTTCTGGAGAATACAGTTGTTGTTCTGTAATAAACGAAGCTGAAATCAACATTTCTGATGACTTGGTGTGCGATCAAACTTTCCTGGAGGAGATGTTGATTATTTATCAAAATTTAATCAAGCCGTTGCAAAAGAAAGGAGGCGCTATGCAAGCATCGAACGTTTATGAAACATTGTGCAGATGTTATACGGAATTATTAAGTTTCAGTGCGTTGAATATTATCAGTTTGTGGGACTACTTTAATCATATTAGTCAAGCATACGAAGTAACGTTCATTGCTAACGTCGAAGAGTACATCCATGTCTACAAGAATTACTTGAACGCAGTCTGCGATGTAATGTCATTGAGTGGATTCGTGTACATTGCAAAGATCATTGAAGTGCCACAAGTAATAACGAATTTATTTATAGATAAATTAAAGAGTAACGAAATTAAAAAAAGTGCTGACGAAATTGTTATTTCTATGGCATTGCAATATCCATTACATAAACTAAACAGGTAATAATGTCAATTCTTCCAAGATTTATTTCTCGAGTAAAAACAATAAATATTTCATTGTAGGCATAAAAAGATGGCTTTAAATTTAATGAAAAATAATGGTACAAAGATGGGTATAGAACAATTGCAAGAGGCTTTAATTAGATGGGAGCAGATATGTGATGACCAAGAGAAGAAGCAGAAGGAAGCAGAGGCGACTAAATTGTTTTGGGAAAATTCCGGGAAACTGGGAGAATCGCTAAAATCGCCAGACAGGAGACTTATTAGGGAATCACGAACTCATCCTCTATCAGTACTTAATTCTGGTAGATTTTCTAGCCATTGGTTTGTTTTGTTAACTGACGTATTTATTCACGTTACTGGCACTTCCCATACAGTCCACCCGCTTCGAACTCTGTGGATAAAACTCTTGCCAGATTCTGAAACAGTACAAGTACGTCAAATGAAATAATAAACATTTATCAATAGATATGACATTTATTAATGCACTGGAAATGTATATTTGTATGCTTTTATTTCAGAACGCTATATCAGTGATAACTCCGGAAGATTCATTTGTATTATACACTCCAACACCTTCGGAGCGCAATGAGTGGCTTCATGCTTTACAGAATGCTATAAAATGTAGCTTATCGAGATTTATAGGAAACATACCTCCAATAGTACGTTCTAGCTCATACTTTTTCACAAAGCACAGTGTTTTCAAAGATGCAAAGTATACTGGTTCGTAAGTTGTTAACATCAATATTTTAGACGATATTATTTATTGACACTTATATTTCGCTGAACAAACGAAAGAGATTCAATATCGAAATTTTGTAGACAAAAAGGAGTAATACTTTTTCTTTGAAATAGGACGATGGTCAGAAGGTAAACCGCACGGTTCAGGGAGATTGGAATGGTCCGACGGTCGTAAATACGTGGGACAGTTTCACAAGGGTGTTGTTCATGGCGCCGGTAAAATGGAAAATCCTTGTCAAGGTGTATATGAAGGGCAGTGGAAGGACGGCCAACAAAATGGATACGGGACAATGAAGTTCGTTTTGAGAACTCGATATCTGAATTATATGCAATATACATACGAAGTGTAAAGTAAAACGTTAATTGTCCTAGGTACAATAACGGAGACTTCTATGAGGGCTATTTCAAAGACGGGTTGCCGCACGGGCATGGAGTTAAAAAAGAGGGTCACTTTATGGCCTCTGTAGCCTCCGTTTATATTGGAGAGTGGGCTGCAGGTGTCAAACAGGGATACGGAATTATGGATGACATTATGACGGGTATTTAGAGTTTACAGTACAATTAAAATTATCACATCTTACGTTTATTGTAATAGATATCTCTATTGCTTCAGGTGAAAAGTATTTGGGATCTTGGAACAACGGTATGAAACACGGTTGTGGGTTAATAGTGACTTTAGACGGGATTTACTATGAAGGTGTTTTTATGCAGGATGTTTTAACGGTAGATAATTACAACATCTATTCTTTATGTGGGCGAATTGAGGAATTAATGTGAATTATTTCGTTGATTCAAGGGTCATGGAGTTATGATATTTGAAGATGGTACTCACTACGAGGGTGAATTTAAATCTGCTGGTATCTTTTATGGGAAGGGCACGTTAACATTTACGAGTGGCGATCGATTAGAAGGGAATATGAATGGTGCTTGGAACGAAGGAGTGAAAGTAATCGCAACATTGCACATGAACAAAACTAGCGGAAATGTACAAGCTAACACAAAGCCAACGTAGGTGATTGATTAATTAACTCCTTGAGCTATTAAATACACCTGTTTTTCTTTTAATCCAGGTCTTTTGGCAAGTTATGCGTGTCACCAGATCAAAAATGGAAAGCTATATTTAGGCACTGCTATCAACAACTGGGTGTACCTGAACCAGGCTCAAAAACTACTAGCATGACTGACAAATCTGCGGAAACGCAACGCGTTTGGCAAAACATTGCTAGCATAATAACTAAGTCCCATCAAAGAGCTTTGCAACGAAGAAAACTTTCATCGACTACTTCTAATAAGGAAAAAACTAACGAAGTGACTGATCAATTAGATAAAATCCTCTCTTTTGGTAACAAGCTCTCCGTTCAAAATTATAGCGAAATTCATAAATATTTAGTTAATGCGTTCGATAGCCCGCACCATCCGTTAGGATCTCTCTTAACAGAAGTGGCTGCTGTCTATACAGCTACTTATGGTGGCGTAAGGGTTCACCCTTTGTTACTCAGTCACGCTGTATCTGAGCTTCATAGCATTACGTCTAGAATATACGAAATAGTTATCTTATTGTTCCCAATATTGCCACGAGGAGGGAAAGAATATGTGTTGGAAGCTGAAAACGAAGAGGAAGAGGTGTACGTATTCTAAATAATTTATAATTATTTAGATGTCGCAGAGAATTATGATTTTTCTAATCTCGATTTGTTGTGGTAGTCAAGTTATAAGCGCTGCAGCAATACTTCATCCAATATTATTGCCTCGGGTGCATTCAGCGCTTTTTGTATTATACGCTTTGCATAATAAAAAAGAGGATGATGCCTATTGGGAACGATTGATGAAATGGAACAAACAACCTGATGTAACGCTAATGGCTTTCTTGGACATCGATCAGTCAGTATTCAGAAGAAATAATAATCATTAATTGTCTTTTCTAACTAATTGCGTTACAGGAAATTTTGGAAGAATGCAAACGTATTAAGTTTAAGTGAAAATGGAATACAGAGCGAACCTCATTTTAGCGAGGCAATAGAAACGTTACAACAATTGAAGACTACCTTCTCGCCGTTAGAAAAATTATTAGTCGTTAGAAACACGTTCGAGCAAATGACGCAAGTAAGTTGATTTTGCATAAAGTATAAACAATTAAAACAAAGCACATCTTGTATATTTATTACATTATACACATATTACTTTTATAATAGGCAGTTCAAAAGCAGTTGGGTACCACGTATCTGTGGACAATGGACGAATTGTTTCCTGTTTTCTGTTTCGTTGTCGTACGCGCCAGTGTGTTGCAACTAGGTAGCGAAATACATTTTATAGAAGATTTCATGGAACCGTACTTGCAAAATGGAGAGCTCGGAATTATGTTCACCACACTTAAGGTAAACAATTTTTGTTGAGGATGTTAGAAAGTTTAATCAGTGTTTTTATACTTTCAGGCCTGTTACTATCAAATATTGCAAGAAAAAATTAACGTCGGTGACTGAATACTAAAAAGGCCATAGCTTTCATAAATATATGGGACGATCCACTAATATGTTATAATAGATTGTTGACAGAACTAATTAATTAAACGGTATGCACAAAGACAGTACCTCAACGGCATTTAATATGCAGTGATGTAATTGCATGAAACGTTAGACATTGTTATATGAATCGTGACTGTTAAAAGTGATCAAGTGTATTGATTATATTTAATACATGTTAAAATTATAATGTTATATATAACATATTAATATATCACGTCTTAATGTAATTAATGAAAATTACATATATACATATATATTGTATACATATCAAATTCTATAAAATATCAGTGTACAGTGTATATAGATTAACGTGAATACGAATTTGTCTCCGTGTAATATGAAAGAAAATTTAACATCAACATTTTATTGATATATTGCTCTTGCACTTTCAAATTTTAGACTTCCAAATATCAATTGTTTGTGTTCAATTTTAACGAGTATTTATTTGCTATTGTTGTAAAATTACGAGTTGGAAGAACAAAATAAAATGATTTTTCGCATTTGTACATACATCATAATATAATATTTTATCTGTTCTTTGTACCATCTAACTGCCAAAGTATTACATAATTAATATATTGTACTGTAACAGTATTTATTTATTCTGTTCAATTATTGCATTGTATGTTGTTTGCATAATCCTAGATATTTAAGCTTGATTTTGTAAGATATTCTTATCAAACCTTGCTGCGGGTGCTGACGAAAAAACATAAAAACGGAAGTGAACATGAAATGGAATAATAACAATTAATTGTATGTTGAATGATGTATTCTTTAATGTGTATTGATGAATAAGAGATTCTTCTTCAATAAAACAAGTGAACAAATTACTTGATACTGGATTTCATCCTGTGTAACTAATTTAAAAGATTCCCGAGTCCAGTTGAGCAACTTACGCATTCATTTTGAGCAAGGCGTCCCGTTCGGTTGAAAAACACAGAAAGATGTATAATTTTNGTGCCGATCACAATTTCTTGAACACGACCGATTTTTAGTTTTAGCTGAACGATTTAACAAAGATAGCAATATTAAGTAAAAATTCATGATTTCACGTATGAAACGTACACACGTTCTATTTATATATATTAGTGTTTTTTATACAAATATTATACAAACTCTTTCCTCGTTGGACCTTGCTATTACACGATTTTCATTTCAAGAACATGCACCGTAGACTTAACGATAAATACCTATACATACATATGTTACTCCTAAGTAGCACTTATTCAGCCTTATAGTGTTCCTACTATTAAAATGCGACATTCGATATTATGCAAAGAAAAACGATATTTAATGTTCGTTGTACGAAGCGATGCACAGCCTCAAGACGGTTTCTAGCCGTTTAAAAAATGTTTTTGGATTCAACAACATTCTTTGCACAGTTTAATTTCCCCTTCATAAATACGATGGTTCAATGTGGGCAGATGAAGGTAAATCAGATTAATCGTTTGTTGCTAATAAATTATTTAAAAAGTAATAATGTCCTGTAAAACTGCGTCTTGATGATCAAAGCCTGTGTAATTGTATATGAAATTCTAGAGTAGATGAGTTAATTAATGTCGTCTTTCTAATAGTACCATCCTGTATTCGGAAGGATGTTCCATTGCCATTTAAATCGTCTTTCTAAATCGGCAATGGAGGATAATCACCGATTTCTATAGAACACTGGATAGTGGATTTTTAATATAATTAAGAGTGTCACTTAGTCTTATACAAATAACTAAATACTTCCCTTGAGAATATTTCGAATATAAATGATGCTGGCATTTTTATTTTACACGATTCTTCACCAAAGAAAGGAAGTAATGGAATTCGCGGCTGAACTTTTCGCTTTGAGAATGATAACGTATAAGTGATAAAATGGTGTCTATATAAAGTGAACCGCAATATGTATTAGTGACATTCGAGTATGTAACGAGCTGATCATTCCAATCCACTATCCAGTGGTACCAGTGATAATAAGAATTTATTTCTTCTCGGCCTTAGAATTAAGCTTCGATAAAAATTCCATAGCCTGATTGTCCCCTTTCCTTTGTTGTATCGCTTGAATTATGTCTGTACCTAAACATACATCATTAAATTAAATCCAATATAAGCATAAATTTTATGAAATTATAAGTAATTTAATACGTACTGTTCTTTGTTGGACGTGAAAGTTTCAGATGAATCTGATCGAGAGATTCAATCGCACGATCTGGTCCCGTTTCAGGAATATCACTGAACGGCAGGAAAGCTTCTGCCATGAATCTGGATCTAAGGAAATCCTTATCTTTCAGCTCGAAGACTACAATCGCATTTTCGGTCGCTCTCTGCTCGCTCGTTAGAGGACTGAAAATTTTACATAATTTTATTACTATAGAGTCTAACTTTTACATATATTTTTATTCTGTGTTAAATATTCGTATCTTAAATTCTTTTGTACTAAGTATTTTGTATTAATTCTATGTTAGATATTTCTTACATGGTGAAAATTTCATCGAACAGGGGATACAAGTTTTCCTTCTGCACGTGCGTTTTAGGTAATTTCATGTCGGCGAACTTTTCTTCCGGAAGCAGCTTCACCTTTACGTAAGAGTCACATGTGCCTGAAAGATAGAAGAAAATGTATTATTGTCTGCCTCTTGCTTTGCGAAAAATACTAAGACCCCATGTGGATTCATGCACAGTGAAAAGTGACTATCAATAATTTCAGCGGATCTCTTCAGTCTACAAGATTTCATAATTTGTACAACATTTAACACAACGAATAAAAAAAATAACGATGCAAAAATTAATTAGAAATCATTCATTGTATATCATCAGGGGAAATTGTCTGATACTTGGGGAAATATTTATTCACTAGCTACGAGTAATAATTTATTTAATATTCATGCAGATCTGAGAGTCGCGAAGGCAAGCAACCGGATATGAGAGATTCTAAATTGGATGAGGAAGAACGTGTATCCTTTTTTTTTACTTTACGTCCACGTTTACATACTTGTCTTCCATTCTTTCAGTCTTTGTTTAGATTTTGTATGAAGCTTGCGCTTGAAAGTAGAGACCTTGCCTACAAAATCGAAAAAAAATGTCATTCTCCTCGCTACGAACCAGCCGCTCGTTTCCGTCGCCCATTACAGCCGAAGAAGCAGCGAAGCATTTTAAAACGGAACTGAAGCTTCCATTTCAATATATTTAATTTTCGCGTTTTAGTTGAAAATAAAATTCTGCCTTTCATCTACCTAGGCGTACAGTTTTTATCAATTAATGAGTAATCGTGACGGAGAAATCGATGTGATTACGTAAATATTTGATGCACAGTTAGGTATTGCATGCGTCATTACTTCGTTTATTGACACGTTTAAATATTTACCAATACCCACGCACGTTTCGACTTTCTACGATTGACGTATAAATTATTTATGCTAGAAACACCCCAGATCACGTGCGGCAACATTCATTTAACCTTCGGCCATATATTTATAAATTTAGAAAAGTAATCACATCCATTGGTCGAAATTACCCACGCGAAAGCTATAAACATTTATTACCAAAGATGTTATTTCTACCATGCATCTTTGCATCGTAATCCTTCAACCTCAGAAATATTTTTTTTGTAAAAAGACTGATCACATTTTGTTTTTACTTACCATTGCTGTCGACCGGCCGCAGTTTCCTCGCGTTCAATATTTGAATGTTCAAAGAAGTATCGACGAACTGCGCTCTGACGGTGATCTGTCCGTATTCCGATTCTTCTAGTTCGTTCTGCTCCTTTATCCGCTCGTGGTGATAACGATGAATCAAATCGGCAGTTTCTAAACCGTGGAGCTCCAAGAGATACTCGATCTTTTCCAAAACTTTCACGTTCGCGACCTCGTCGGCTCCAATATTAAAATAACGAATAAGGGTGTGCAACGTGCGATGAAGATTCGAGTAAAAAGACGGTGGTCTCCTTTTCTGTAAAATAGACGTACACTCTTGTTAACTGAATGACATCGTAAATTTCTCAGTTTAATGAATTCGTTTTATGCACCTCTAGATTAGAATGCACTAATTGGTACAACGTGTCTGATATAATGTCCCAAATTACGAGCAAGATTCTCTCGAAATTATCTTCGTTGAGATTGTCGTGCAGGGTCGACAAATTGCTATCTAAATATTGCAAAAGACGATCCATGGAATTGCTGGTCGTGTCTATCAATTCTGCACCCTCCATAAGAAATCTGAACGCAATTAAATAATGGCATCAGTGTCATCGAATAATAACGAAATAAATAAGATCAACGAGTATTGAATATTATATAGACACCTGTTCATTGCAGGAGCCATTTTATTCGCCACCACTTGCAAGAGTTCTATTATTTTGTTCTTAACAGTATCCGTAGCGTTGATGATAATCAACTGCAGCGTTTGTTGGCACCTGTCAGCGTCTTCTTGAGTCTTCTTCTCTGCTAGAGCGTCTACAATTTCCTGGAACCCTAAATCGTTGGCCAGAGGCTCGATCGATGTTCTGATGTAGTCGATATTGTTGATCGCGAAACACCAAGCTGTGGAAACGTAAAACCTCTTCTCGTACACGCTGCTTTCGGACAGTTGCTCCAGTTCTGTCGTCAATTCTGCCTTCTTGGCCATTTTGTCCGCGTACGCAATTGAACACTTGCATATGTCCTAAAAATAATTATAATATTAGACACAATGAAGATTACTCTTGACCATCTATTTCATCTAAAATTCCATTATATTTTTATATTTAATATATTACATATTATTATTACTATTTACTTTTTATATTTTATATATATTATCTCATTTTTAATCGTTGCATTATTTTATTATTACATATCAGTGGATTTTACAAACCCTTGCAGAAACAAATAAATAATCGAGCCATTACCAGAGAATTTTATTGATTTAAAAAAATGCTTAAGTAACTCACGTCTATAATTTTGGCAACGAAAGTGTAAGAGCCCTCGACGTCGGGCCAGGCGAGCTGCGTCCAGAAGACTTTGATTTGGTAGAATATCGTTAACGTGTCCACAGCGCTCGAGCTGTACTGGACGGTATTGTCGACTGCTTGCAGTGTGTCGAATTCCACGGCTCTGTCGATTCGTTTTAACGCTTTGTACACCGCTATGTCAAGCCAATGTGCCACGCCAGCTTTGAACCATTCGTGGTAATTTTGCACTTTCATATCCTCGAGCTGACCCTCTGCGCAGAGTACTTGACCCAATCTGAAAAAACATGAATACGCTTCGTTACAAAAAAAAACATTTTTTTCTCGCATTCTATTAATTTTATTGTATTATTGTTTTAATTTTCGACTTACGTGGCATATCTCTGCAATGCCAAATACATTTCGAACAATGTCGTTCCCAAATTCAATTCAACGTCTGCGTGTTCGGCTTCGATCCGCTTCAATCTCCCACAGACGTCTTCGGTAATGATCATGCACAGGTCGCTGATCCTCTTCTCATACATTATGTACAGACACCTCGCATACGGGAAATTGATTCGTCTAAAGTGATAATACAGTTGGTACAAGTGATAATACATATATCGAAGGATTTTTAATTTCAACAATTCTCGAAATTCTTACTTTATAAATAATTTATCGTAATTATCGATGGCACTCTGCAAGTCCGCTCTAATTAATTGTATCACTTTGATGTGCAACTTCAGTGCATCCTCATCGGATTCGCTTTCCGGGAAGTTATTATTCAATATATGATCGAACCTAAGGAAGAGATATACATTCTAAATTATGTAATTCACTTTTGTTAAAAAAATTGTTAAAAATATGCTCGAACCATTCGGCACCACCCTGTTCAACCGTGTATTCTAAGGCTTGCATAATGCTTAGCTTCTCGTCAGGGTCTGGAAACCAAGGGTACATCTTTTCTGGGAATAGGTTCACGTCCTCGGGAATGTTAAGGCACGAAACGGACGACAGTATCCTGACAAACGTACAAAATATCCACGTTCAGACACTGAAAGTCGTCCCCAAATTATTTGAAAAATTGTTGATTACCCCAAAATCGCGGAAAGCTGTGTCATAGTGTTTTTGTCACCAGTTGTGAGCCTCCTAATTTTGCGAATGCTGTTTAGACACGAATACAACAGTTTCTTTGTGGCGTCATAGAAGAGTCTGGTTTCGTCCATTGAGAAGAGGCTATTTTCCATAGGCCTCAACAAGTCCGTCGCTAATTTGTTGAACACGATGAAATTTAACGGATGCTCTTGATGAATCCTCGCATATTCTATCCATTGAGCCAGGGTCACGTCTCTCGCTAGCAAACCCCGCTGGGCGCTGTGCTGTAGGAGAAGCACTTCCGCGGGTGCCGACCACCGACCGCACCAACAATACTTCTCTATCTTCTCCGTTTCTATTTCGTACAATAATAACACTCGGATCAAGTGTCTATGTTCTTGAGCAGCTACCTGGGCATTGTGTTCAGCACTGAACGCCAGCCTCAGTTTCACTACACCGCGTCGTTTCGATTTGTTCTTCTTCTCGAGCGAGTACCACATCGTGTGACCTGTGGTGGGAATATCCTGAAATACGAAAAAAAGAAATGAATAAAAAGTTGAAAATTAGTTTTTTATTTTAAGCATACCTTTAAAGGTATCCGGCAACGACCGATAAATTCGTTGTCGTGGCTGCCGGTGGTTGCCGTGACTGCAATTTCTTTCGCCAATTTCACCAGCCCCCGGACGCCCTTCACGTCCTTTACTTTATTCATTTTCTCAGGAACTGTCTCAGCAGCATCGAAATCCCTTTTAAACAACAAAATATGAAAATTCTCTCCGCGAACGTTGTTAAATGAAATATTTATTTATTTACTCTTACCATACTTCCAAAAAAAGTACGTCGTTCTCTGAATCTTCTAAGGGTCTACAAGAAATTTCTATTCTTAATCTTAATTCGATTGAACAAGTGTTTCGTAGGGAGTCACGTTTTCATGCTCTGGCTTGAATAAACAGACGTCTGACTTACAATTCGAAGTGCTCTTCCCATACGGGACTCAGCGTGGCTGTTTTTACTGCTGTGTTGTATCTTCTTGTAGGGGCTGACTCGAGGTAAAGCGCACAGAAAGGATCGCTTTTCCCGTTAGAGTCTTTCGACACGAGTTCCTTCGCTTCGATCACTTCGACGTTTAAGTGCATTTCCGGTGGCTGTACAATATAAAATACTTGATTTCACCATAATTAATAATACAATGGTTCCTTTAACGCTTTTAGTGCCCATGAGTAAATAAAAAATACTGACAACGAGATAAATTGATGTAATTTGATAAGATTTGAGATGTTAAATGTAAAAATATATAAGGATATGTATACATAATTGTGTGTGTATTAATATATAAAATTCTCAAGCCCATTTTGTCTTGCTTACCGTTCAGTTATACCAGATTGCATCGAAATGCTGATGGAAATTCGTGACATGATCTCGAGATTATTTAGAATTTTTTAATAGAATTTAATTTTTCTAATTTGATATCATCAGTCAACATATACTAACGCGACCCGAACGGAAAGTTTAGCGTCAGTCTCTGACGACTGACATGGCACTTAACGTGTTAATTGTATATATCAATATATATATTAATTGTATATATGAAAATGTATATATTATACTAAACATGAAAATTTTCCAATAAATGGTAATTTCAATATCAATAAATTGTCTGGCACTAAAAGAGTGAAGAGTAATGGTGAAATTGTCACCTCCATGTTCTTCGTTTCGTCCAGAACCCTTTCGTGGGTTTCGTTGTCGACTTTGAAGGCATTTTGGAGATGATTCAAGAGAGATTCCTGTCCGCATTCATTCGAAACGTCGTAACCGATTTGGTGCTGGGTCATATAAACTAGAGCAGCATAGAGCTCCTCAATCTGTGTGCAAAAGACAATTCTTCAAATCGACTTTAATAGGAAATCGACAAGGTGAACAAGTTTCTATTGAATATTCCGTTGAAGAATAAAATTAAATAAATTGCGTAGCAGGGAAATTTTCTTCGAGTCGCAATCTTTTATCATAATTCTTATGGCTTCTTTGTTTTTCGCGGATGTCAATAATTAAGTTATCGTGCAAAGCAAGCGAAATCGGATTGCGTCATGAGTAATTGTAGCATCTGTTCTAGTGGTAAGTTCAGCTGATAAAGCGCACGCGAGAAGATTTCAAATGCGATTCGCTCGTGTAAGCGTTGTGTCGCGTCGCCCGAGGTACGACATTCATGGTTCAAAGTTCTCTCAGAGCATTGAGACATGCCTCGATTGGACAACTGGCGACAAAATAAGGTATATCACATGGATAATTTTGTTTACTTCCATTGTCGACAGATGAAGCACTGTTCAAAGAGAATGGTCTGTAAATGTAAGTTTCGAAATACTTCGTCTTAGATTTAATAAAATGAGAATCATTAATTTTGATAACACATAAAAAATTAACACATGCATATTTATTCCTAGGGAGAGTTCAAAAATTAAAGGGGAAGTGTTTTGATATAAGATAAAAATTTAAGTGCCTGTCTTAGTCTCAATTAAAAATAATTCCTATCTTCCATTCTTCAATCCTATTTCTTCATAGGAACACATAAATTAATCCAAGAATTCTTATTGTTAGAAAGATTTTAATCGAAATCAAAGGGTGAAGGTTTTGACATAAGATAAGAAACTTTCTGTCTAATATATCAATTAAAAATGATTCGGAATCGACTTACCGTCATAGCCTGGAGGAGCGTATCGGTCCTGCGTTTGAGTTCCGCTTTAGGTACTCCACGGAAGGTGTTCCTAACCCGATTAAGGGTGGACACCTTCAATTGTGGATTAGTGCTCACCATTTTCGATTCACAAGCACTATCTATTTTTCTATCACTCAAATTCTATCCAGACACCACATCGCACTACGGTTTCGTACATTCCATATCCACAGAAAATCTGAATATATTCGATTTTCTTCTACATCACTTCATCCTTCGAGGAACACATTTTACACTTGGACCTCCAATGATTGAACAATTTTCTTCTAAGCACGATTTAGAAACAGGAATTCTCGACTGTTTAAACAAGCACTTGAAATTATATGGAAAATAAAATTTTACAACCACATAATTAATTGCGGAGCATTTAAACTGCGGATGGTTTTGAATATCTTTAGAAACTGAGTTGTTTAAGTAGACAGCTGGGAGAAATGATAAACAATGCCTCGAAGGTGCTCCGCGTGTGACGAGGCTCGAACTGTTCGAAAAACGGGGAATCGAAGAGCGTAGTTGTACTTTGTCAGCCGAAGATGAACTTAGTCGACCGCGACCTTTGCTATCTGGCCTACGCATATTTATTCGGCCCGTACATATGCTTAATCGAAGAGAGGCATCTAATCGAACAAGGAGTATTGATTAAGGCGCATTGTATGCTCTGAGTATGAGAATTACACATTGAACTTTCGATTGTACAATAACATTTTTTAATTCGAAGGATTTAGCTACTTTTATCACAAATACTACGCAGTGGAATGTAAATAAGTCGATGTATATTTTATTTTAAGCCTCATTTTATAACCACGCTTTGTGAGCGTGAACAGCTGAGCAGGAAATTCATTTCGTTACGAGTGTTACGATGTGTGAATGAATTTTTTACCACGTTCCTCATGATATTGACCTAGTTTAAGTGTCTACTACAAAACGACTTCGTCTATCTAACGAATTGTACTATCCTTGTTAAAGAGGAGTTTGCGAACTTCTCTTACTTTCTATTTAAAAAGCATAATATGTATCATTCATAGTGAATATAGATATTTAATACTTGTTCATTTTTCCTGCTCTTCTAATATTATTTCAAAAGAATTGTTCCAGTAAACAAGTTTACTTAATACCAGAAATGTTAAAATAAATTCATGTAACCGAAACGGATTTTTGTAGCTAATTTACAATTGGTCTAACACAACTCAGTTTTCCTCGTTTTATCTATGTAATGAATTATAATTTTACAATCCTGGCTAAAGACGAGTTTGCAAATATACTACTTTTTGTTTAAAAAAATCATATAAATTGATGTGTTGCTTGTTCATTTTTCTTGCTTTTTTAATATTATTCCAAAAGAATTATTCCAATAAACAAGTTTCCTTAATACCAGAGTTGTTGTAACTTAAATGAATTTTCGCAGCTAATTTACAACTCGCATGACACAATTCATTTTTCCTCTTTTTGTCTATGTAATGAATTATAATTGTACAATCTTGGCTAAACAAGAGCTTGCAAATATACTACGTCTCGTTTAAAAAAGAATATAATTTACAGTGGATACATGCTTGTTTATTTATTTTTGCTCTTTTTTTAATATTATTCCAAAAAAGTTATTCCTGTACTTTATCTGGTACCGAAAATTCTGACATGACATGTAACGAATTCTTGCAGGTAATTTATAACCAGCCCACAACTTCACAATTCACTTCTCCTGGTTGCGTAATTCACCAGTTGGAAATCGTTAATTCCGTTCTTCGGGTATCAGGCAAATGTCTAAGGCTACCGCTCTTTTTTTAGCGCTTGTTTCAATCGACCTCTCAAAAGGAACGCCGGGAACGCAACAACCGAAATAGTTGCTCCTTCGTTCCTAGTTAGGGAAAAATGTTCGAGGATTGACTCAACATAAAAAACTCTACTGCTGAAGTCTTCCTAAAATTTATTTTCTTTTTTCCTTTCAT
The DNA here is from genome assembly GCF_001652005.2 of Ceratina calcarata. NCBI lineage: Eukaryota > Metazoa > Arthropoda > Insecta > Hymenoptera > Apidae > Ceratina > Ceratina calcarata. The sequence continues at coordinate 748,985 of NW_017139212.1, read as the reverse complement.
TTAAACAGAAGAATAAGTGAAGCTAAACAAACACATACGTGATGATTAACTGTTTGTATGAGAGATAGAAGATCAGTTTGGACCAGCAGATCAGTGAGAATCGTGAAAACTGGGCCATAGCCTTTAGCATCGACTACGTATAATAACAGTTGCCAAGAGCAATTGACTCTGACAATGAAATTCCACTTATTTGTACGCATTCTGTACTTCTAACATTGGCCTATTGGTATAATCGATCGATATTTAATGCTGATCAAACATTTTCTCAAACTAAAAATCAATCGTTAGAAAGATAGAGCTATTTCCTGTTACACAATATCTTAATCAGATAATTAAAAAGGTCAATGACAAATCCGTTAATACGCCAATGGAAAACACGAAGGAAAGACTGACATTGGCTTTATTGGAATAATCCAGCTTGTAATATTTAATGTTAATCAAACATTTTTTTAAACCAAAAATCAATCATTAAAAAAGGAAGAGCTTTTTTCTGTAGTAAAATTTTTTAATTAAATAATAAGAAGTTCAGTGGTAAATTTGTTAATAGGCCAATAGAGAACTCGAAAGGAAGATTATTATTGGCCTTGTTATAATCGAGTAATTGAACAATATTTAATCCCAATGAGACATTTTCTAAAACCAAACATCAATCGATGTAAAAATCATTCATAAAAGAAGAGCTGTTGCAAAACATTTTAATTACGTAATGAAAAATGGTTCAATGCCCAATCCGTTAACAGGCCAATGAGAAACGCGAAAGGAAGGGAATGAATCTGCACGGAGGGAAACTATGCCGTATCCTGTTTGAACCGACCTACGGGGCAAGTGCAACCACAATGCGTGTATGTATGTTCGCGCAATTGCGCCCAATGAAAATTGATATACCACGACAATTAGCTGATTGACCGAGGAAGCACGCGTAGATGAGAAACATCGTCGAGCCGACCTCCGAGGCTAGGCCCGATTTTCGAAATACATACGCGCATTATGCAAGTTTGTCTAGATCTACCCGCCCACGTACGCGTCGCGCCTATTTCGCCGCGGAAACCAATTAATTTAGGAAATCGCGAGCCCCTTCATTTATTGCTATGGACGTTGGGAGATCCTCACTGTTTCGAGATTTTAATACAAATAATATTTTATGAAACCGAGGAGAAAAGAACCTCAGATCAATTAAGAGATTGAACAGGTATTTGATAATATTAAAGGATGTTATGAGTAATACTGAGGTGATCAGAATTTTTAGGTAAATTGTTTCATTGGATTTCGATTCATGAGAATTTTTTTCTATATTCTTAAGGCAGTATGACAGTTTTTAAGAATTTCAGATATTTTTCTGATATTTCTTTCTGTGAATTCTGATAAAGAACGAAACCACGCGGCTGACAGTCTGCCAATTTTTTAGACTACAGGACCGAAGACGATTGCCCAAGTCGGTCCTCGCGGTAGGTTTGATTTATTTTTATTACCGCGGCGACTTTTCGATGAGCGACCATCTGTGCCTCAATGGCCAACAAATAAGACACAATCGGACAATTGCCACACAATACGTCTGGTTATCCTTTGGAGCGGAAACCGCGATCGCCGTATCCCGGCCTAACGAATCTGATCAACCTCGCATACCTTCAATCTTACCGTTTCCGGTCACCTAGAAATTTCTCAACCTATCACTATTCACCCATCAACTTTAATAATAGAATAATCTTAATTGAGAGTTAGGAAAATAATTAGAAAATTCAGTCTGAAACGTTTCTCCACTCACTGACATAATCCGAAGTCCTGTTCCTGTTTTATTTGCACACAGCTTTTATTTTTCTAAATTAAAACCTGTTTGTTCTATGTTGAGTAATTTATTTTTAAAATTAATTAACATAATTTAGAATTTTGATCACCGGTTCCTTCGACAAAATTGTCGAATTAGGAAATATTTGTTGAATTTCGAGTCATTTTGATTCACAATTTTTCAATCACTGGAAGTGTTCAAAACGAAGGGACGCGGACAGGATAACGGTGGTGGCTAGTCAGTCTGAAAGGAACCTGACGGAGGCGAGTAGCATACTGCCAGGAATAGACGGACCGAGAGATCAGAAGTCGTCGCCGTCGACGTCGACGATTCAACTAGCGTCACACGCTGGCTATGCTACAAAACCAGAGTCGCGTTTCAAATTGAGCTTAACTGCTCATTGAGCTTCGAGGATAACACCCCGCGACAAGTGCGGGTGTGCGAACGCGTATCGGTGACATAATTAATGCATTCACATGGTCCCGTTCCCTCTCCATACTTCTCTCTTTTTGTACCTTCGCAGCGAATCGAGGGATTGGAATTGTTTTCAAAGATAACGCACCTGACTAGGGCTGGGATCACATACCTCGCTAATGGGTTCGAACTCGAACTCTTCTAAATACTTTTTAGAAACAGAAGCCCTAAGTGTAGTCGAACCTACGTAAGTTTGTATAGTAGTTTCGAACTTTTTACAAGTACTTTGGAAGTAAACGGAAGTAATACTTAGTCGAATAAATTTATACCTAAATTCTCCGATCTTTCTATTCATTAGTTACATTTAGTGACTTCAAAATCGTCTAAAATGAGGGTCAGTTGCGTTCTTATCTTGTTTTGTATAAAAAATCTTTAGACGCTTTGTATATTGAAGGAAAGTAGAACTTCTACTCATAATAGAGCATTCAATTGATACTGCGAAGCCGATATCTTATTAATATTCCACAACGTATTACACTATCATAATTCAATGGAATATCGAAATAAATAATTAATTAAATGATACCCAGAACTAGTTAGTTAATATTCATACAATATAGTGCATCAGTCAAGTTGATGAATTTCTTTCTCGACATTTTAATCATTAGGCTGTGGATGTTTATGCAAATTCCTATTTTCACGAATAAAATTAAAGAAATATATAACTAATAATAACTTTCTTAATAGGATCGCAAAATTTCTAAAATTTTGTACAGTGTTTTTTTAATGTAATATCTAGCAACTGTTAAAATTTCAATACTTTGTCACTGTTTTTATGTAAGGGTTCCTTAAATGAAACAGAAAATTAAATTAGAAGTGCTGGACAGGAATTAAATCTTATCTTGTCCTTCACAATGTATGACTATCTTTGATCATTTATCCAGGACACTTTCCCACGTCTTCGTTCATCTGCTTCTTATAACGTCTTCAAAGAGCGTTGCATAAGCGTAAAACGTTGTTACTGACCGAACAGGCCAGCCCTTATTCATGTACTGACGCAGTCAACGTTATCAAAATATCCTTAGTCGTTCGATGACGCGTCAAAAGATGCATCCGCGTGTATCGATAGTATCCCAAGTCATTTTAATCTCAAGACATTGAAAGGTTTTGAAGTTCCGCGAATCCAAGAAAAGAAACACTCGAGAACTCCGACGTTCGGCTATTCAGATTAACAAATCTACTCGGAGCGCGTATTAGATCGACGATTTTATAGTCTATTTGACGGTGGCTAAAATACACTATGACTATTTGAGAGCTGCATCAAATTTTTGAGAGCAGATTGAACTAAATATTCGCAATCGATAATATATACAGGTTTAAATATATTATTTAATGAGCTCCATCAAATTTTTTAGAGCAGATTGAATTGGATATTCGTTATATTTAATAATATACATCGAATATTCAATCTAATCTGCTCTAAAAAGTTTGATGGAGCTTATTAAATAATATATTTATTATATTTAAATATATTCAATTATATGTATAATCAGAGAAACTCAATAGAAACATGTTCACAAAATACATAGTAAATAATTGCCACTCACGTTCCAGCCCATGGATTCAGCCAAGAAATTCGTGGCATGCTCGTTTTCATCCCTGTCGCTGTCGGTTTCTAAGAGTGCATCGACAGGCTCCTCGATGCTACTCTCCTCGCTCAAATCGTCCTCCTCTTCCGCTTCCTGGACCTCATCTTTTTTCTTTGGAAGCGGTCCTTCCGCCTGTTCCTGTGCCCGCACCTTCTCGGCCAACAGCGTGCCCAGATTTTCAAAGAAACCACCATCAGACTCTTGAACTCTAAAAGCAAAACATAAAAAGATGAATTTAAGAAAGAGCAATCTTCGTGTATCACTGTTTCCACGTGTACGAAGATTACACAGAGCGAGAGGTTAAAAGTGATAGATGAAGTATGAAACTCTCGGGATAAACGATAAAGGCTGGTCTTTCCAAGCTGAATTCTTTTGCCAAGTTCGTGCGGTGTTATTGCGATGTCACATGACTTCGGGGCTCCGACACTGGTCGTTCTCGCTAATTACGCTAAATAGGAAGCCAATAGAAACCGCCGAGTGTATAATGGCTCATTCTTACAGTCAGTCATTAGCAGTTTCACTACTTCAAATTTTCATATCAAACAATTGCATTATTAATGAAGCCCAAAAAAAAACGCAATGTGATAACAGATTAAAATACATATTTGCATAAAAATGCAAGCAGCTACATTCAATTCTTGGTAGAATCCTAGATTTTTTTAATTCTTAACATTTCTGTCGTACAAACAAAACAAAGTGATGCAGAAATAGTATCGCTGTTATTGATGGAGAAAGTTGCCAACTCTGTTTGCGTGGGACGCAGGCGTTGCGTTACTAAGCAACCAGCGGTACAACACACTTCTTCACCTTTTATGAATGAAGTTGAACGCAGCGAATTTCCAAAAGAATCTCGCCGTGGTCACCGGCTTCGTTTCCGGATTTTGCCACATTCGGGCAGCGGCGATCGCGAGGTAAGGATGCTGCTCGTCCAGCTTTTCGAAATGCGCCATTTTTCGAATCTCCGTCCTTTTGAGCTCCATCAAATTTTTTAGAGCAGATTGAATTGGATATTCGTTATATTTAATAATATACATCGAATATTCAATCTAATCTGCTCTAAAAAGTTTGATGGAGCTTATTAAATAATATATTTATTATATTTAAATATATTCAATTATATGTATAATCAGAGAAACTCAATAGAAACATGTTCACAAAATACATAGTAAATAATTGCCACTCACGTTCCAGCCCATGGATTCAGCCAAGAAATTCGTGGCATGCTCGTTTTCATCCCTGTCGCTGTCGGTTTCTAAGAGTGCATCGACAGGCTCCTCGATGCTACTCTCCTCGCTCAAATCGTCCTCCTCTTCCGCTTCCTGGACCTCATCTTTTTTCTTTGGAAGCGGTCCTTCCGCCTGTTCCTGTGCCCGCACCTTCTCGGCCAACAGCGTGCCCAGATTTTCAAAGAAACCACCATCAGACTCTTGAACTCTAAAAGCAAAACATAAAAAGATGAATTTAAGAAAGAGCAATCTTCGTGTATCACTGTTTCCACGTGTACGAAGATTACACAGAGCGAGAGGTTAAAAGTGATAGATGAAGTATGAAACTCTCGGGATAAACGATAAAGGCTGGTCTTTCCAAGCTGAATTCTTTTGCCAAGTTCGTGCGGTGTTATTGCGATGTCACATGACTTCGGGGCTCCGACACTGGTCGTTCTCGCTAATTACGCTAAATAGGAAGCCAATAGAAACCGCCGAGTGTATAATGGCTCATTCTTACAGTCAGTCATTAGCAGTTTCACTACTTCAAATTTTCATATCAAACAATTGCATTATTAATGAAGCCCAAAAAAAAACGCAATGTGATAACAGATTAAAATACATATTTGCATAAAAATGCAAGCAGCTACATTCAATTCTTGGTAGAATCCTAGATTTTTTTAATTCTTAACATTTCTGTCGTACAAACAAAACAAAGTGATGCAGAAATAGTATCGCTGTTATTGATGGAGAAAGTTGCCAACTCTGTTTGCGTGGGACGCAGGCGTTGCGTTACTAAGCAACCAGCGGTACAACACACTTCTTCACCTTTTATGAATGAAGTTGAACGCAGCGAATTTCCAAAAGAATCTCGCCGTGGTCACCGGCTTCGTTTCCGGATTTTGCCACATTCGGGCAGCGGCGATCGCGAGGTAAGGATGCTGCTCGTCCAGCTTTTCGAAATGCGCCATTTTTCGAATCTCCGTCCTTCGAAAGAAAAACACAGAACCCTCTTCTTAAACTCGGCGTCGGAGACAAAACAGAGCACAGAAGACGACGCACAAGACAACGATTGATATTTTTCCTGCGAGATGGATGGAAAATCTTTGCGCACTGATCGCACAAGGACCAATTTGTTCACTATTATTTTCAAGAAATAATCTTCCCAAGATGAATCGGTTTGCGTTATTTGCAAGGAAGAAAGACGCCAGACATAATTATGTAGATTGATACGTTAGATTAAATTGATTAATCGTAGTTGCAACAATCCTCCATCACGTACTTTTGCAAATAAATACTCTTAATCACAGAAACCGACGAACTGCACAAATAGAAAAGGAAGTCTCTTTAACAATTCCACGATTTTATTCACATATAACGTTCGGTTCACTTCACTACGAGATTTGATCTGCCCGCAGTAGAATAGGACACTGATATACAAACGTGTTAGCCGTGGCATGTCTGACCAAGAACTGCTGGAGGACCCCAGGAGAGACAGAAGGAAGTAGGAGGCAGGACGCGATATCCCCGTCAATAGACATTGAAATTTTCCCACAGTTTAAATTATTATTTACCAAGATCCCCGTCATTACTTCTAATATCGTACGTAGATTCTGTCTCCAAGACGTAACTTGAGATTACTTAACTGACCTACAAACCGTAGTCAATTATAATTGCAAATAAATATGTAAAATATTATGTGTCGTAACAATTTTCTTTATTATTAAAGAGTGTGGAGGTATTTTATGTTGTAACGCGAGAATTGTCTTTATGTTACAATCATGCTAATTATATTGCAAAAATACTATGATACCTAAGTCTACGTTTATATAACAAAATATGTTATATAGCGAAGTTACATATATTGTTAGAAATGCAGGAAGTAAAATGTTTTATAACAGATTTTATGTTGCTGTAAGGAATTCGTATAACATTTTGCACCTCAGTATTCATAACGACGTGAGACGTCGAGGACACTAGCAGTGCTTCTGTAATTTCATTGGCAGAACAATGTACGGCTGAATAAAAATTCTAGGTACATCATTATTAGCTCGCAAATACAGTAGCAATGATGTTCTAGCAGGTTGACAGAAAGATATTGAAATGAAGTTTTAATTACATGAATAAAAAGTTTCGATTTTAACTAATAATTAATAAATCAAGTTGGAATGATATGCCATTCGATGCAATACAAATAAAAAACGACTGAGAGTTACTTAAAGGTTGAAAATCTCTGCCAAACTCTAATTCAGACTGATAGGAATGGAGGAAAGGATTTTAGCAAGTGGAGATTCTTTATTTTGTAAATGCGATTGAATTATTGTAATGAATTGTAGAAATTCGTTATATAACAATGTTTTGTTATATAGATGTAGCTTAACAATGCGAGTTTAATGGCAAGTTACCAACTGTTTGATCTACCGGGCTATACCTGAATTAATAATTACTGAACTTCGCCATTTACTCTGCCTATTATTAATAAATTGCAACCACTGTGCTTGGAATTAATGATTTGCAGGAAATGCAATTAATAATCTATAGGGAAACGTGACTCACGTGAATCACGTTTACTGAAACCACTGAAAGAGATACGTATAACGAGTAACAGTCATATTGACCGCACGAATCTGGATTCCCCAAGATTCTATTTCAGATTTCAAGGAAGTCTGTTGTTCCAGTTTAAAAAAATGTATTTATAACTTCCAATTGTTTTTAAATCGGACGTGTGTAAAGGAAGTAAAATGAGTTGCGGAGCAAAATAAGAGGAGGTAAACCAGCCTTGCGTCACTTTCAATTTCTTTATTTTCCCAGCTATATGCTATTCTTCTTCAAACCGATGTCTTTTTATTTTTAACCCGAGTAGCGGGCACGTGATTCACCGTGTTGCATTCCTCTTCTCAGCACGCCGCGAACATCGACACTCTAAAATACGTTCGGGCTTTTTACTTTTGTCATTTCACGTTGCAGCCAGACTGTTGCAAGCTTAGCTCTAATTAGAGTTTATGAAACAAGTCCGAACGAATACAAACTTTCAAGTAACAATAAGTGATAAAGAATTTGATTGGAGTTATGAAATTGAATTACGATAATTTAGGAATGTCACTTTATCTGAGATTAGAATGTTGTCTGAGGGTAAGAGGTGCAAGGTCTCCGATGATGTAACTCGGCCTTCACAGATCTCAATCGTTTTATTTTCAAAACTTAAACCGATTTAATCCGCCTCGCAATTAGACTTCGCGCTTGACTACGTATTTTCATGTTTTCCGCTTACGTTCACATTATAATTTGCGAATCTTGTGAAAATGAAAAAAAACATGATAGAAGACCTTCTACTTTAATACAACAGTTTTTCTTATGCTTATGGTCCTAGCAATGTGAATATAATAAATTTTCTAATTTCTGTTCACACCATAATTTCTACTGGCTCAATAATACATATAAAATTACAGAAAGAAAAATCTATATCCATAATCTAAAAAATCTCTTTTAAAATGTCAATTTTTAATATAAGTGAGTAGCGATTTTCTCGACATTTATTATTCTTTAACCCATTTTAAAATGTCCATTTCTAATATAACTTAGTAAAGAATTCCTCGACATTTATTATTCTTCAATCTTGTTTTAAAATGTTCATTTTTAATATAACAGGACAGAGGATTCCTCAACACTTATTCAACTTCTGTTAAAATGTTCATTCCTAATATAGTTGGACATTCACCTACGGTACTTCTGGCCTCACGCTCGTAATCAACTCGTTTTCCTTATTGTCGATGCGTGTACAACGAGCAGAAAGAAGGAATTCCCGGCGCTTTCAATGACGTATTCACCAATCTAGATTTCTCGCTGACCCATGCGAAATTGAGTCGCTTGGGGAATTCTGCAGAGCAGATTCACGACTACATTACAATTACAATTGTTAATTATTGCTTTATCTACAATCTATCACGATGCGCGAAATTATTGTTACGTCTTACAATTTTCTTAATTGCCAGCAAATGATCATGAGAATTAATCTTCGTAAAAGCTTTCAAACATGATCATTCTAGCTGATTTACATATAAAAATGAATAGATAGTATAATTATGTGTTGAATATGCGTTATATACGACGGCTTTGAGACACATCATAATAGTTTCCTTATTTGTATTACTATTCTTGTGTCGGCTACGCAACACCTGAGACATCATAAAAGAATTAATTAGCACCGCGTACACGTCTCTCCCATTACCGTTTAAGGAGACCGCGTTCAATACAACAGTCCAGTTTCTACCTCGTCTATACAATTCCCAAGATATATGTATTCATGAGACGAATTCTCCTTTGTGTTTTTTATACCCAAATCACCGCTTACGTGACATATTTGAATAACACATGAGCACTTCTTTCATCTAATACATATTACTACAGTAATTAAGAGGTTTTGTTTACAGACAAAGAAAGCTTGCACATACATATAGTCGATAAAGAGTATTTTCAAAATCAGGAAATATCATGGATAAAAAAAGAAATAGGCCGAAACCAAGTATTGTAAATGAAATATTATACTTAAATAGTGATGAATTTAATAAATTAAGTGTTTAAAACCGACTGTGCAATTTTGATTTCCAAGATTCAGGCACTACTTGTGAAAGATTCGATTTTTTTAAATATCGAAGTACACTTTTATGAATTTTCTCGAATCTTGTAAGTACTCATTCTGAGGTTTGATATCAGTTTAAATGATACTGACGCAGTATCTATTATTTTTAAAAAATAATGTATACGGAAGTATTCTTCATCGTTGATCATCCGGACCTTCGTAATTAAATAATTTCCGCGGATTGTGGATTATGCGACTGCATTTTCCGCACACTTCTGAATATTCACTCTATTATACAGGGGGTCCTGCAAAATGTGTGATGAGTTTTCGTACACCGCGGAGCCTTTCAAAACGCGAGGCCGGGTTCCGGCAAACGCGCTGAACCTGCCTCGCGCCGGCCCTGGTATGAAGTAAATAGTCTTCAAATATAATCATTGGGAGATTATTGTTTTTGAGTACTAATCAAAACCAATAAAATGAAAATTGATTATTGAACTTGGCTAGATTTGTGATTATATACTGAACGTGATTCGATTTCTAGTATTAATAAACCATAGAAAGTTATGATTTCGTTATATATTGAGCAGTTCTCATGCCAATGATTGTTCCATGGCATTGAACGGCAATAAATCACGAAAAGACGACCTTGAGTCACGGATCTCAGTGGCCGGTTACGTATTCCCGAGACCCGGTGCAGCAATTCCACTGCAGATGTTCCGTGACTCGAATTAGTCTCATTTTATTAATAGCACGCAAGCAACGCGACGGAGCATTCTAGTTTGTAATCTCGCGAAGTACAGTAGTACACCGGCGTTGACTTAGCGACATAAACCGGTGAATCACGTGCTTCGAACCGAGATGCTGACACGGTGTTTACATCACGAATTTTTGAAGAAAGATAAGTTAATTGTTCAGAAAAATGTCGAAACAGGAAGAGGCGTAACCCGCCGTTAGATCACCTCCAACCGTTTTTATCCCTTGCAATTCGCATTGGCAATAGCTGTGAGTCATCATATTGACGCAGACTCTGACTTGAAGTCGCATTTACATCTGAATGATTCTATGAATGGAGGCAAGTATTTTCTCCTTTCTTGCCTCGGAAATTGTCCCACTTTAAAGAGCTATAGCCAAGACAAAACCAATCGATTCGCCGAGGCTGCAGTCCTCCAATCCCAAAACGAAGGAAACAAACGTTCTGCGGATCGGTTTTGTATCTCCACACCAATACTTGATTAAATGATTTATATTAAAAATATGTTACAAGAATCTTTAAAACGTGATTTTTATTAAACCATGTTAATTTGTATAAGCGTTGAATAATTATTTGCACAAGTACATCCGAGTTAAATAAACTGTGAGTAATATTACAGACGTAAATTAAAGCTGGATTTTGGAGTCAGTTAAGCAATGCCCGTTCCAGTTGTTCCACTCTCTACCTTGCCTCGTGCTCCGAATCCTCTTGCTTCTCCTTTTCCTTCGCTTCCTTCTCCGTTACGATCTTATGGTAGAAATCCTTCCACATCGTCTCCTCGTCCATCCTGTCAGGTGTATTCTTCACGGTCAGGTGAGATTCACAACATTCCTACACAGACTCTTCAGAGCGCGACTCTTGCTTCCTGTTCTAGAGGCGAACGTCACTTTTCTAACGGTACGGAAGCCGCGAATCGCTCATCGCTATTAAACGGTGCCAGAAATTTGGTGAACGGCTCGACCTTAACGAGCCGGCAGGTCACTTCGAGCTCACAGCAAGTATCGTCGCAAGTAACACGCCTAGCCAATCCATACACTAACGCTTCCAGCCAGTAGAGGGCGGCTGCTTACAGACATCAATAGTTACTTTCTTAAACTTATTTTTGCCACTCTTTTGCCCTTTAAGAAAGAAAAAGATGCATATTTTCTTTTTTTAATTTAATTTAATTGAACGCAGTCGTAGAATGTGTTCCATGTCTGTTAAAATGTCGGATGGAATCCATTGGATCCAAGGTCATAGTTGGTACCAAAATGGCTTAAGCTCTTTTGATGGCGCCGTGAATCTTGAATAGTATCAGTGAGTCAACAATGACAGATGAAGCCTGTCATCGTAATGAGATCACGCTGTTTGTGTATCAGGTGCACTCGAGAGGAATTAGTAAATCGTTGCCAACGAATCATTTTCGAATTACAACGGATGATTTCAGGCAAAAGTCATCAAGTGTCGTTGACATTCTGTTGGAAGTCGATGATCCTTCGTTTGTTAATCCCGATTTGTTACATTTGTACGTTGAATCATTGTTCATTGGCGAATAATATAAGTTGTGAAAAATAGAAATTTAATTATTCACTAAATAATAATGAAGAATAATTTTCAATGAACGATTGAATCAATTCTTAATTAGAAGAAATCAGATTTAATTATTAACTCTTCATTAAAGAAAAGTTTTAAAAGAAACTTCAACGATTAAAATTTAATCGTTAACTGTTAATACGATTAAAAAAAACTGCAGTCCTGTTCTAAACCTCATATGATTGAAATAAAGATCAGAGATATTTAAATACAGAAAAATGTTGTATTGTTTTTATTTCAAATATTCCCTGTCCTATTTTCAAGCATGCGTTTACTTGCCTCTTTTATTTTGTAATGTTTCATTGAAAATTTATTGAAACTGTCCATGCAACACGGTTTACGAGGTATTATATCTAATTTGAAGCAATGGTCTAATCTGAAATGTAGTTGAAAGCGTCTGAGGATATGTACTTGCGCGCGAAAAAAGAGCAATATTTCAGTGAGTTATCGAAAATGTCACAAAGAACTTTGATATACAGTAGAGTATAAAACACTGAAAAAATGCACGTCGTCAGGGCAGAAACACATTTATTTTCATCATGTTTTTCAAGCCGGTTTTGTTTCTTTTCTCTTTAAGTAAGTAAAAACCGCGAGAATTCGGTTATATTTTAATTCACTAATTATACGTGTACTTTCGTACATCTCCTCGTAGGTTCAATTGTACCATTTTCAATTTCTGGTCCAAACAATTCTTCGATATCGTACAGAAGCTCGCAAACGAATCCTAACGAGTTTGTGCTGGTTAATCCCGAACAAGTGCCGCAGTTGGAGAAAACAATTCGATATTTTTTCTCCGAGCTAGCGGAGCCAGTTAATCAACCAATTATATTGAGATCAACGTCGGCTAATGATTTGCAATCGACGATACGAGGGATATGTACTTGCGCGCGGAAAAGGATCGCTGATCTCGCTGGTGACTGTGGATTAACTACTTCGGTGCAATTATACAAACAGAACACTAACGACGATTCCTTGTCCGAGGATTGGTATTCTGAAACTTTGTTACAAAGCGCCTACTTGGTGCAGGATTTGAGCAACGTCATCAACGAAGCTTCCTCCACGTACGAATTGTATGTAGGGAATGGAAACGAGACTTCGCAGGGAAATAAGGTTTGTAATTAAATTAAATGGGTTAAAGTTGTGTCAATCCTTTCTTAAATGAAAACGATAATAAAGCATTCGAATTTTAACAGTTGCTCGTTGTTATATTAATAAAACAATGTGGATTTTCTTTCATTTATCAAAAAGTATAAATACATTAAATTACACTGTGCAAAATTTTATCAATTAAAAAATGTATTATTAAAGGTATTACATCTTGAATTCTTATGTTGAATCACAAAATTTTGGAAAAAACGATTATAAACAGTGAAGGTTCATCTGGTTTGTCATTATAATTCCAGAAGAACTTCGGTTTCGAATACTTAGGCGTAGTGGAGGATGCATCAGATATGAGCGAAAGTTTAGCCCAATGTCTATTAAAAATGGCGAGCAGACAGACGAATAAATCGTCGTTCAATTTGGGACAGTCGGTCTTAAATTTATTAAAAAACATACCAAAATCCAGATTCAAAACCATAAAACCCAAAATGAGTAAAATTCCGGATCAAAGTGGTTTACTGAAAAATGGCAAGTACAAACCCTGGCAAATCTATTTTTGCTTCACGGCGATGACGGAACAAGGAATTAATTTCAACGAATGCATGAACGAACTGCAAACGCTCGAAACCTGCCTGAAAGATTTTAGAGAACAGTCGAACAATGCAACGTACGAGTTCGAAGTGAAACCGTGGACGAAGGCGATCCGACAGTTGAGCGACTGCAAGATTCAGGATAAGCACGGGAAAGTGGAAGTCTCTTGCAAGAGTTTTAAGAGGATGCCAAAAAAGATTAAAAGAAAGACGAGATACGTGTTCGAGAAACTGTTGGATAAGAAAATATCGGCAGGATCTCCGTTGCACCGAGCTGTCGATGATCTCGGCGAAACTTTATCGAAAACCGAAAGGGGACGCAGGTTCGTGGATGAATTATGCCAATACGCCAGTATCTACGAGAGTGGCCAGAAGAAAGTGAAAAAGTCATTGAAACTAGCTAAGAAGAATAAAAAGGCGATGAAGAGGTTGATAAAATAATTTCCATCAACGGTGTTTATTCCATTTCCCTAAAAATGTTTTAATAATCAGGTACAAGGAAGACTTGAAAGCCTTGGAAACGTACAAGAAAGGGATACTTCGTAGATCGTTTGGTACGATGAAGAGACTGCATCGTTCCGCGGTTGATTTCGAAAAGTTCTTCGCGATGGGCATGAAGGACACTTTCAACGAGGCTTGGCAGGGCCACGTGAACGTTTTAACATCTCTGATGGGCTGGATGACCAAACTATTGGATCTCCACGCCAGTGGCGAGAGTTCCCCTGTGACTCCTGGAATTCCATCAGATCCCGCGTCAGGGGATTCGAATGATGACGATGATTCAAATCCCAACAGTGTACAAATGTACGCTCGTTCTAAATCAGGTCATTAAAATCATCCTCGTTGTTTCATTTCTTATTTTATTTAATTCCGTTATGAAATTGAAAAATTATAATTAATTTTCTTCTTTACACAGAAATGGCCAGAGATGTGGACGATTCTATGAATGTCTTGATGAAATCAATGAATAGTTTGAGCAAACGTCGAGGCATAGAAGAGAAAAACATGCTGGCTTTTCTCGCTGACGATCTTCTATTGGTATCGATGGTCATGCAAACCATCAGTTTCGTTTCCTCGTTGTTCTGTTCTGACTACACTGCGTACGAAGAAACTACTCAAGCCTCTGATGAATGGGTTAACCCCTTTGAACAATAATAGTTTATCGAATTTGTTGCAGACTAGTATTGTAAAATAATCTGATAAAATCAAAGAGAATGAAGATTATTTAATTGCGACAAAGAATGTAGAAATCCTTGAAAATAAGTAATAGTGTTGAACGTAGTTTAATTATACTGTACTGAAGCGGATTGAAATAAAAATTGTTCTTGACTTACATTAATGGCTTTTTAATTGCTCTCCTTGTCCTTATTTATCATTTGTCATAATGTAGCAATAATAATTATTAGGTAATATACATATAAAGGAGATGATTTATTTTTTAAAAATAAATTCTGTTCGTTGTTTCTATTTAATAAGACATATTAATAAATTATATTTCGCTCATGTCCTTTTTTAAGATTTCTAATAACAATTCAATAAAAATTTAATACTACAATATTTTTATTCATTATTTATTAAAATTTTATTAGTACTCTAAAGCAATATATCAACTTCCTGAATAAAAAATGTTGTTATCAGCGTACAGTTTTTAGTAAAACTCGTATCGTGTAAAACACCGCATAACTCTTGAAGCTGCGTTAGGATGGCATCATAAATCAATGAAGTAACGTATCTTTAAGTTTTTTGACTTATCTAGTAGACGTTCTTACAGATAATGGCAACAATAATTTTCCAGTTTTTTCTCTTTTACAAAATGCATCACCGCGCGATATATACTATTTCCGAAGATGCAAAGCGTTCTGTTTTTCACGCAGATTTATTAAAGACACTCGCTCCAGTCGCTCGCAGAAATGGTCGCGACATCCACCTTAATACGTGAGTTTTCACATTCGTAGATTTACAATTTCTGAATTTATGAAATAATAAAATATCGTCCGTGCAGATATTATCATTACAATAAATGTAGCAGCCGTCTTTTGCAAAGCGGTGCCGAAAATTTATGGAGGCCACGCAGTTAAAATAAAAGATGCACCATTCGTGGTAAAATAAGATTTAAGTTGCTTTGACATACAGTTGTATGATATTTTGAACATAATTATGTAAATTATTGTAGATTCAGTTCTATGACACATTGGGGTCTATGTGTGGTGGTACGATCCTTTCCACAAGATTTGGTATCACTGCTCTTCATTGTCTGTAAGTTATGTAAATTGCAGATTTTTATGCAACATAAAACTCGTTTATCAATTTAAAAAACGAGATTTAGTAAGAATCTTCCTTTAACCCTTTAAGCATTATAATATGCAGTCCACTGTTGACACCTCATCTACTTTTATATACTTATTATCTCTTATGTTCTTTTCTTAATTTTTATATTTAAAATTCAATAAACAAATTCTTAATTTCTATGCAAAATATTCACAGTAATCAATGGTAAAAATATTTAGCGATTTCGGGAGGAAAGTGAAACACTACGTGAGGGCTGGCACAGATCGATTAGGAAAAGGAGGATCAACTCGTCGCATAAAAAGAATATACTACTATAATAATTCCATCTACTATCCGAACCCGAATGTTCAGTTACACTACTATGACATAGCCTTGTTCGAAGTAAATCCACCTTTTCGATTTTCGAAGACGATTCAACCGGCTAAATTGCCTGAAGAAATCAGCGACCCACCTGACAAGCTGTACGTTTATGGCTGGGGTCAAACAGAAACGGTAAGTACTTGAGATTCAGAAATTTTCATATAATTAAAACTCGTCGTGCTTATTCGCAGGGATTTCGTAACAATTTAATGGGGACAGACGTTTCATATGTGCCATACGAGGATTGCAGGTATATAGCAGACTATTTCGACTTAATTTCGAAGGAACATCATCTCTGCTACGGAGATCTTGGGAAGGATGCTTGCTACGGCGATTCGGGTGGACCATTAGTAGACAGCAATGGTACTCTTCATGGTATCGTTGCTTTTGGCTGTGGATGTGCTACAGCGCCAGGAATATACGAAAAAGTTGCTTTCTATCGACGTTGGATTAAAAGTATCACAAAATTGTAATTCGTTGATCTTGGGATCCCGTTCGAAATATTAGTTTCGTATACAAGTAATTTCGGTTTACTAGTATTAAACAAATTTCAATTTATTTTACACGAAGAGTGAACTTTGGTCAATTATGTATTTTCCATTTTCAACAAAATTAATATCAGATCTTTACAAAGTGAAGATAGTTCATAAGATGTTTGAAGAACCCAATCTCTGCTACAAATGTCATGGAACAAATGCTTGCAAAGGCGATTCGGGAGGACCACTAGTAGACAGTATTAGTACTCTTTAGGGTATTTATATTTGTTCCAATTGTTCGAATAGAGGTGCAGCAATATTCGAAAAAGTTGCTTTTTATCGAAATTCGATTAAAGAAATCACAGGCTTGTAATTCATTGACTTTTAAGTAGTTTGAAATAGGATATGCAGTGATGTTATGTTAAAAACTAGTGCGATTGATTAAAAATAAAGCCGTAAATAAAGACCAGCAATGTTTATAATTGAACGTGACGGATATTCAATTAAAAAGTCGCGTTTCATGCGCGAGTCGATTCCGTACAGTCATTTCCAGGAAAGGGGAAAAGCCGTGTCAGTGTCTGGCCCGTTCAGGTTCGATGCACGCAGGAAGTCCATTACGCACGTTCTGCGCAAGATCCTATCCTAAATACACGCGTCCACTCGGCGCACGTACCATGCATGTACGTGGTACTTAGGGCTGAATGAAGTTCGTATAGGACCCTCGAGTAATACGTAATTAGAAACTATTGTACCCGACGTTTCGTATTATCGGCATGCACGGGAGGATGGTAATCCTTTGTGTGCAGCATCGCTCGATGAATTGCGGTCGAAATTATTTCTGATTTCCAAACAAGACCGAGTATCCTTCAATGATTAGTTTTAATATAATTAACGTTAATTCTTACTATTATAGTATATTACCATTTGTTTGCACCTTAACAAAATTCCTTCTATACTTTTTAGCACGTAGCTATTTATTATTAGCATTATTCTTCCGACGTCTGATTTCTTTTTAATTATAGGAAATGCGTTTTTCTAACGTACATCAACTTTTGGGATTGACTGTATAGCCAATACATCCTTAAAACGAAGTTTGGACAAGAGCTTTCTTATATATTCTGGAGTAATATGTAAAGCAAACAATATTATTAGGAATAATTACGAGCGTGCGTAGCGGCGGCAAGACGGAGAGAAGCAACGAAAGGAGGTGCCTGGCGGCGGTGGCCGGTATGGCAGGGAGAGCGAAGGACCCGAAAGAGGCAAAGGACGTCAAGGACAACAGGATAACCAGGACCAGGCAGGCTACGGTAAACTCTGGGTGGAAGAATAAAGGTCTATCTACACTAATATAACTTCGACATAACGTAATCATCAGTAGGGTTTCCGTAGGTCGTAGGACGTACGTTCGGCAACGTAACCAGTGCCCTAGTCTTTAGGACAGTGTATAGAGAAAAGTGAAAGAACCCTCGGAGCAGGTAGTGGATCCTAAACAGCAGGCATATTAGGCAGGCAACATATTCTAAATTACAAGTGTTCAGTCGTTTCACTAAATCTCCTCAGGAATTTTTAATCACTACCTTTTTCTTTCGAGTGAATCGGAAATTCTTGTCTGTCCGACGAAGGTAGGTGAAATTAAATATTCCCAATGTACAATTTCAACTATCACTGTGGGCGGCGTGCGCACGCAAGCGTTACGGCACGCTGTCATTTACTGGGATGAGTCACCTACGCACAGGTTGTTTCCCTGCATAAACAACGGATACCGGGCTTTTCCAGCGCGTCGTTCCGAGGGTCTTTAAACTCTCTTGCCACGTGCATGGTCTCTTAAAACCGTGAGAAGTGCGTTATCATAAGTTACATCCGTCGACGCGTTTATCTGTTCACTATTGCCGGCCAATAGTAGCTCGTTAGACGATATTAGAATGTCTGAACGTTTTGTCCAATTGCGGAATGTAAATAGAAAATGGTTTTGTTAATTGAATTATTTACGCCAATCACGGGTGACTGCGTCGAAAAGGTGCAACGCTCCATGCATGAATTAATGAGAGTGTAACAAGGACAACAATAAACACCCTATCGATCCGAGTTACCATGATTCATTCATACGATTCCATGAGCGTAGGGTCATAATTAGACCGCGGACGTGTATGCTTTCTGTCTTTATAAATGAAATTAAGAAAACGAAATGCTTATAAATATTATTGATTATAATTATTAATTGTATTTTACTTTGGATACTTTTTATTTACGTATTGTTGCATACTGTGTTTCTTTATATTTTTTGTAACTCCTATGAATGCATAAATATTCGCAGACTATTAGTCATTTCCGATTTCTTGTTTAAATAAAAGAAAACTGGATTAATAGAATTGGAGAGGAATTAAATCTTGTGTTCTTTACAACTAAGGACTATTTTTTATCATTTGCTTACTACACTTTTAGCCAGTTTTAAATGTAATTACGAATTAATTTCGTTATCGATTCTCTTATCAATATTTATTCTCTTACTCACTCACCCAGTCATTTCGGAAGGGTAAATCTTGTTTCGCGTAGTCCTCAAAACTCGTCGGATTTTTAAATACCAGACATTGCACTTCAGTTTGTAATTCCCATTTTCAGCTACGATGTTTGTCTTCACGCTTTCTGAATCGCGATTCAAATTCTTCAAGGTTGGTGTTACATGTTTCTCTTCGAAGTTTACTATGACAAAGTTGCTCCTGGATTTATTAACGTCCTTCTTAAGCTTCTTTCCACTTAACTTAGTTCGAACGATAGTTCTTTCTAAGTCAGAATCAGGTTTGCTGTCAGTTACAATTGACAGTTCTTTGTTTATTATATATTTTCTTCTGTACTGTGTGGCATCGTTTGTTCTCACAATTTCTGATGCTACTCTCTTGTTATCCACTGATTTAAATGAAGGTTTTCTTGACACTCTCCTACGACGGCGTCTCAGCTTCACGAGATCAGCCATCATTTTATAAAAAAAAATCACGTCTTCAATATCCAATTGTTTCGTTTTTTTGGTACATTAGTAGAAACCAATTTCTTCCGTTAACAGTACGATTTTTATATTTGCAGTTCCAATGAGAAGAAAATTTTGTTCAGTTCATTGTATGTACTTTAAAATAATACGAAATATACTCTTTATTATTGACATTATTAATATTTATTTTGTCTGTTCTTAGTTCATTAATTTCCAAATCAACATCTTCACTTAATGTATGCATCGATATTACAAAAAGATACTTTCTGTTCGATTCCACATTCAATGTCTAAGTTAGTAAGTTTTTGCTTCGTGTGAATAACGCGCGCGAAACTGTGGAACTGAGCACCCACCACAACACACTAAGTGTACTCCAAGTGAAAACACTGCGCCGGTGGTCTTACGCCCTTGTATTACTCAGAGTAGGGAGTAGGGGCACCCACAATTTTTTTCAACTCTCACATATGCGTGAACAACTTCTTCAGTTATTGAACAAGTAATAAATGTATAAACATTAAGAATTTTATTTCTGTTTCGGTCTTCCTTTTTATATTTTTTCCTTCTAAAGGGAAAAAAATCGTTTCTGGGAATTTCATCTTGTTGTAAGGAAAAGCAATACCCTCAGATTTTGATTTATGATATTACAAACCATAATTTATTAAAAGTTTAATACATTTTCCAGTCAGATTTTGAATTAATTAAATTAAGAGGATTAAAAAGATTATATTAAAATTAATGATCGAAGTTTGAACTACTAGTATTTAGACAGTCTTCTTTAAAATTGCTATAGTTGTATTTAATAACAACGTTATAATATATTGTCATTATTAGACTGCGAATTTTATGCATTTATAGAAAAATTGTATCTGGAGTGGATATAAAGAATGTTTGCCACGTTAAAAGGTATACACAATATTAAAAGATGAGTGCTTATTACAATGTTTACATGATAAAAGAAATGACTTTCTTTTAAATGCATTTTTCGAACTGATACTATGAATGTTTTATTTTACATGAAAATCCGCAGTCTAGTTATTATATGTATTTCCCTTCTCTTTGAGTCACGCATATACACTTCAAGGAATTCAACCTTCCACTAAAAATTATATAATTCACATTCACCGCGAAAAAATTTTAATATTAGCTTTGTTATACTTTTTTCTCGGACGCCAATAAAAATGATAAGAGTGATTCGCTGAAATAAGATAAATCCGGTATTCTCTCTCTTTTGTCATCGCGCACCTGTACTAACATTATTGCCATATAATCTGATGCAATAATAGTTATGGTATCACTAAAGTTACACATAATTGCGATAACTTAAGGAAAATTGCTCTCGTCGATTCTTGATGCCTGATAAATGTTTTCAATGTAACAGACAAGTGAAAAGATCAGAGGAACAATCCGAGTCCCATCAATTATCACTGACTGTTTTTTATCAGAATAAAAAAATTCAATCGACGATTGTTAAACGATTGAAACACTGCGGAATTTTGACAAAGTCGTAAATCGCAAAGGGAACCTAATATGAAATATTTAAATTATTGCAGATGAAAATTTAATTAATAAAAAAGATCGAAAAACAAATATCGTTGCGCAGAGTAATAAAATAAATCCAACAGAGGGCCGAATCACTTTTATTCCATTTTTTCGTGTAATAAAATCAATCCGAAATTTTTAGAAAGAAAAACAATTCTTTTTTAGTAACGAATACTTCGAGAGTTTTAATTGCAGTAAATACGATACTTACATGGGTGTGACTCCCACGCAAAGGACATTCGGGATCGCCTTGACCCAGGCATCTCCGTACGCGTCGTACACGACCTGCGATGGGTAGGTGCGCTTCCGCTTGCTCCAGCAGCGTATCTTGCAACCACGCGTTTCCCTTTCGAAGATACGCTTCCGTGGTGGCCACATCGTGCGAAGAACAACAGTAGACTGCCGTAAAGAAACAAAAGTGTTCAAACGTACGCCTATTGTCCGATGGAAATAATGTCCAGCTGCAGCTCCGTGGCACATTTGTCAACCGAGGGAAAATGTGTTGTAACGTAAACGTAATAGAACCGATCGGACGTAACAGGATGATTCAGTTTTCTGCAAACACTCCGTAACTATCATTTTGAAACCATTAGCATGTCTGCTTAGTCGGTGATCGTTGGGAACTCGATAAAGTGAAAAGATCCAGTGGCATCGGTGTGTAAACCGTAGGAGATTAAGGACGTAACTTAAAATTCGGGCAGCCGATAGTCCTTTAGAAGTCGTTTAAGAGTAGTAGTGCACTCGAAATCTATTCGCAATGGGATTAAACAGTATTATTCGTACACTGGGTACGCGATGTTATCATCCACTCTTTTGATCTTCCGGACGAAGAATTCCCATTTTTCTGCTCGCCCGGCGTTCTTTCTTTCCCTGCATTTTCTCTTTGTCTTTAGAGGAGGATTTTTATTACGCGTCCGCCATTAGACGAGGAATCCTCTCTTATTCGCGTATTTTATCCTATTATTGAGCCATTGTTAAAGGGGAATCTACTTCCTCCTTCTAAACCTGAACAGGTCGATTTGAAAACTGTTCCATGTATTTTTAATACTGAAAACTATGTCGTAAATGTTAAATTGTTTAAGCTCTTAAATATAAACAATGATACTTTAAATTTTAACAGTTATTAAATATAATATTAATGAAACACTGTGCAAAATTTCTAAAATTTTGCAGGATTATGAGGAAAGTTATTATAGTAAAAGACCTAATTTTGGGTCATGTATAAATGGCTATTTTTCATATTATCACTGGCTATTTTTTCTATAATATTTTTTCATACATACAACTTTAAATCAGTTTTCCAAATATATTTTCGAATCAGTCGTTGTTATAAACAGCGCAGCGTACAGAATCGTTAGGTTCATAAACTAATCAGCTAATTTAATCCCTGGCTATGTTCCAGTAACATTCTCTAATTTCCTGGCTCTATGAAACGTTGATTAAACGCGAAATTCATTTTGAGAACACACTTACAGCGCATAGTTCTACCTAATTTTACATCATCGTTTCCAATCTGAGTTAACTAAACATTCTACACCATCATGTAACTTTTTATAATAAAATATCAAATTAACAACGTGAATGGACACAGACAAGAATACATTAATATAAAAAACTATCATCTTAATGTAAACATTTAATCGATTAATAAAAATACATTCTTCATATATAAATTAACGTTTCAACGTCAACATGTTTGAGGCATTCAACAATTTTTACAAGCTTGAAAATATTTTTTAAAAGTTGTATTTCACTTATAATTCACAAGAATAAGTGAAATCAATTTGAACCTCGAAGCTTAACTTAATATCATGTACGAGGCAATCAACAATTTTGAAAATATTTTTCGAAATCAGCATTTCCCTTTGTAATCCGCAAGGATACGAAGTGAATCAATAAGGAGCTCGAAACTGAACTTACCTCCGGGCCTTATGGGCGCAGAGTCCATCAAGAAGATTTTCATCTCGGTCCGCGACGAACGTCTCAATCAATCCACCGCGGCCGGATCTCGGGAGACGCAGACCGTGCGTCCGTCAGCCATCCGCTCCACGGGAATCGCTGCGGGGGTGGATTGAGACACCCTGCCGCGGGTGTGGCCGTTCCTGGGATGAACCCTTCTGACAGCCAATCATATCCAAGACAGCCCCACCATACCGGGTCGGAACTGTCGTCCTCGGCTCGCCACCCTCGGGGTTCGCAACCCCCACCGCTAATTGTCCTCGATTTAATATCGCGAGGGGTTGGTAAGGCAACAGAATGTGCGCCGGGAAACGTGGACCGGTCCCTCTCCCCCTTCCGCCCGCGTCAGTTTTGTATGCGTTTTACCCGTGACATCTACATTGGAAGTAGCCGGGGGTGCGGAGGCTCGAGATGCGATGCGCACATTTGCGGATTTTTGGCGGCGTCACCAGCCCGATTTCCGGGGCCAAATTACGGGGCTCGTTTTGCTACGTTAATGATCCCGTCGATGATCGAGGACCCTGGCCTGATATGGGGACGTAACTGATTGTGAAGAGGTATTGATCCAGGTTAACCAGGCCGAGTCAATTTGAGCCCCGACGATGTCGTGCACAGGCAATCTATTAGGTGTTCTCTATGATATGATCGGCAGCCTCTTAGATGAGGTAACAGGTAAATATTCTTATGTTGAGGCTGTTCTGGCTGTGGTAGTTTTAAGGAAAGAAGTGGAGGTCGGTTTTACAACTTTTTTTCTGAGGACGTAATAAAAATTGAAACAACATATTTGAAGATTTATATCACTAATGCAAAAGAATTTATTAAAACACATATGTATGTCGACGGACATCGAAACGTGTAAATAGATTTTAGGCAAATCTAAAAAATGCGATTTTCATCACATTACTTGATTATAGCTCGAGACAAGTTTAACGAATTTCGATAAATTTGTCAAGACATACTAATCTCATATAAATCATCAAAATACATTGTTCAAACGTTGAAACGTTCATTGCAAGTCCAGATAAAAATGTTACGAACACTTTTTCCCTTCGAATGTCTAGGAATTTCAATTTTCCCCAAATTATCTTCCCACATAATTCAGTAAACTAATTCACCTAACTTCTCAGAGAAATTCAGATTATTCGGTGCGAATAAAAAAATAAAATTCGAAGCAGCAATTCGACAAGGAAGAAATTCGAAGCAGTTCCGTGGCCAAAATGAAATCGTTCGTCCATCCGTGTTCATTTTTAACACGGAGGGGTTAAGGCGACGACACGACGTCTAATTAAAGACGAAGGGAAATTTCGAACGAAACTCCGTCGTCTACGTCTTCTATATTGGCTCGTAAGGGCGGCTCTTATAAAGCGTAGCAATTATCCGGGTAAAATACTCGCCGAAATTTCCGTGATAAATTTTCGGCCGTAATAAGGGTGAGTCGCAAGTCATTTGGCCCAGGCTCGTGAACTGGGGTGGGTAGTAGATATCGGTGCTTCAATAGAAATTCTTTCCAACCCTCTCCACATCCTCGGCCGCCTCTACCACGTTTAAACATTCGTCGCTGATTCTATTTCGATGCTCGGACCAGTAGCTTCTTCTTCGAAAAGCTAATAATTATCTGAATGTATTTTAAGCAGGCTGGGACGTAACTGATTGTGAAGAGGTATTGATCCAGGTTAACCAGGCCGAGTCAATTTGAGCCCCGACGATGTCGTGCACAGGCAATCTATTAGGTGTTCTCTATGATATGATCGGCAGCCTCTTAGATGAGGTAACAGGTAAATATTCTTATGTTGAGGCTGTTCTGGCTGTGGTAGTTTTAAGGAAAGAAGTGGAGGTCGGTTTTACAACTTTTTTTCTGAGGACGTAATAAAAATTGAAACAACATATTTGAAGATTTATATCACTAATGCAAAAGAATTTATTAAAACACATATGTATGTCGACGGACATCGAAACGTGTAAATAGATTTTAGGCAAATCTAAAAAATGCGATTTTCATCACATTACTTGATTATAGCTCGAGACAAGTTTAACGAATTTCGATAAATTTGTCAAGACATACTAATCTCATATAAATCATCAAAATACATTGTTCAAACGTTGAAACGTTCATTGCAAGTCCAGATAAAAATGTTACGAACACTTTTTCCCTTCGAATGTCTAGGAATTTCAATTTTCCCCAAATTATCTTCCCACATAATTCAGTAAACTAATTCACCTAACTTCTCAGAGAAATTCAGATTATTCGGTGCGAATAAAAAAATAAAATTCGAAGCAGCAATTCGACAAGGAAGAAATTCGAAGCAGTTCCGTGGCCAAAATGAAATCGTTCGTCCATCCGTGTTCATTTTTAACACGGAGGGGTTAAGGCGACGACACGACGTCTAATTAAAGACGAAGGGAAATTTCGAACGAAACTCCGTCGTCTACGTCTTCTATATTGGCTCGTAAGGGCGGCTCTTATAAAGCGTAGCAATTATCCGGGTAAAATACTCGCCGAAATTTCCGTGATAAATTTTCGGCCGTAATAAGGGTGAGTCGCAAGTCATTTGGCCCAGGCTCGTGAACTGGGGTGGGTAGTAGATATCGGTGCTTCAATAGAAATTCTTTCCAACCCTCTCCACATCCTCGGCCGCCTCTACCACGTTTAAACATTCGTCGCTGATTCTATTTCGATGCTCGGACCAGTAGCTTCTTCTTCGAAAAGCTAATAATTATCTGAATGTATTTTAAGCAGGCAAAAAATTGAAATAGAAATTCTGTGGACGTTCCTAAATGAAAAAGTTATCACAGACTGTAATTGAAATTAAACCATCGTAAATATCTATGAGCATACACGATTCGATGATTTGGTGAAACAATTTTGCAGAAATTGTTGAAACAGTTCAGTAATAAAAATGTTATAATTCATCCCTGACGTTGCAAATTCTGTTTTACTTATAGTCTATACTTCCAGTAGAGCAGATTTTGAATACTTGTCAGGCGGAAATATACGATGCAATTACACGTATAGATGTATTGTTCGGTTTCTAAAGTATGCTAGACGTGGTCGAACGGTCGAAGTAAATTTAGGATTTATAGCTCAATTTTAACTTCATAATAGCACCGCGTGGCCTTTCACGTAGCTGATCTGAATAGCGGACACTTACTGTTTACCAAACGCTGCTTGCTTATTAAAAAATTATACAACAATATATTCCACAAAAAATAAATTCTTAGAATAAGAAATAATAAGGAAATTAATAACGTTATAATGTATTATGTGATGTAAAAAGGGGTAATAAAGCAGGGTTAAGGGGAAGAAACGTGAAGATGACATAAAGCATGATCGTAATTAAGCTCTTGCCCTTGAGCATAAGCTTCTCAGAGGTTTCCGAGGCAGTGAAATTCCGGCATACCCGTCAACGTTTAATGAGGGGATTGCGGATGAAGTTTCAGGTTAGAAAGGGGCAATTAGGCGAACCGTATTTGCGCCAGCTTTAAGGAAATCAATACACAATGACAGTTCACGACGTTTAGAATTTCTAAGAAGTAACATTTTCACAAGTATTTGTTTTTCTTAACATCCAACCAGAATGCCCCTAATTACGGTTACTTTTCATCTTTTTCACTTCAATTAAAATTTGTCCATTCATTTCTTTTCGCCCCATTCCTTATGTTTATCAGTTTATTTTTAGTTCGAGTTAAATCAAATAATTTTTATCTTTATTATTTATTTCCTCTTTTTCAGTTTATTTTTTATTATTGGCTTTATTTTTAAGTTCGTATTTGTATCATCTATTGTTAGTATCGTAAGTTCGTCACATTTCTTTTTGCTGTCCTTTGGATATTCTAAAGAATTCTCGTTAATAAAGTAATAATAATAACAATAACACTAATGATAAATTCAATCTCATAAAATTCTCCCCAGAAGGAATTCACTTTATTTGAAAAAAATCAAACGAATCTGATTACGTAGTTTTCTGAAAACCAGAGACGGAATCATCCTCGACCCAGTGAATTCATCAGCGACGGGGTCGACTATCTCAATCCCGTAGCGGAGGGCAAGAAAGATCACCGGGACAAAATTAAACGACCTCATCATCATTAGAACGCGGCTACCTAATTACCGGGAACATCTTAGACGCGGATGACATCGTCGACGAACGCAGACAATCGAGTCGAGAAGACACGAGACACTTTCTCCATCCCCGGTCGAGTCTTCTTCCACCCCTTCAAAAACCCCTGTCCCGCGTCCGTGCGACGGGCACCAAGGAAGGCAGGGAGGAAGGAAGGAAGGAAGGAAGGAAGGAAGGAAGGAAGGAAGGAAGGAAGGAAGGAAGAGACAACGCGCCGCTGTACCTATGCCGAGGGAAAGCTTATTAATGGGAACGGGGACGGGGACAGGCCTAGGAACCGGAGGAAGAAAGGGTCTTGAGAGCTGGCTCGAGCCGGCTTCCTCGTCGGTTTCAGGCGGAGGGTTGGAAAAAAGTAACAGACTCCCCCGCAAACAACCCCCACGATGCTGCGTGTTGGGCGTGGCCGTGGGAACGTGGTGATGGTAACACTCGGCGAATGAGAACCCGTGGAGCAGCCGCATCGTCAACTACCCCGAGTCGAACGAAAAAATATTGACCGCCGTGAGGGGGTGTTCTGCGGTCCATTTGGGGGTTGCAGAGGTGAAACACAACGTCGGACTGATTGCCGAGTGGAGTGGCGAGCAGCCGTTTGAGGGGATTGGGGGGGGCGGTTTACGGGGAGGGGAGGGTCGGCCGATTCGCGCGGGGGTGAATACCCCCCTCGTCACGTACGGGATCATTAGCCGGGATATCCTTAGTTCCGCTGGCCAATCCTCTCTGATAGCGGTGATCCTCGTGCCTGACATCATTATCCTGGGACGCTGCGCGGCGCCAGCGCGGAATCGGCCATCCTGCGAGCCTCTCGTCATTGCTCCAGTTCGGTTTCCCGTGTTTTTGGCCCCTCTTCTGTCCGCGTGTCGCCTTTGCGGTATCGGGCACGCAGCACGATTCCTCCCCGCGGTACCATTCGCGTAGCTCCCCGCATACGAATCGTTTGTGTCAAAGTGGTGTTCGAACTTAGCGACAGGCTCGGAAATATGGATGAATCGTGGAGTGACTTCTCATGAGATTTGCTTCAGTTGTGCGAAGATATTTGACATAAACATTGAAATCGGTACAATCGCGATCCTGGAGAACGAGTTTTCCGAAGAACACTGTGGACGATTATGGAGCCGAACGACCCGTCGGGAAAATTAACCGTCGAGGATCTGTCCGATTGCAGAAGCGAGAGCAGTCACTCCGAGAGTCAGTTACGAGCGTTTCAAGACTACGAACGTATCAAAGAATTGAATTTGTCTGTGGAGAAGATCAAAGAAGACGCTACGATCGAGCCTAAGGATTTCCACCTGACTCTGGAGCCGAGACGAGCATCCGTTCGTTTTGACGAGTTTGAAAATAATAGGAACGTACCAATGACGTTGAATAAAGGAAAGGAGTTCGGTTACATCAGTGGTCTTAACGATATGGCCTATCCGATGGACAGATCCAGTGAGAACGACGAGGCTTTAGAGACTGGTAATTTGTGCAGGACCAAGAATCCGACGGCTAAGGATTTGTTGTTCAACCTCCGCGAGGCCAGGCAGAAGAACGTTCACGCGGCACTGTCCCTAGACAGGTACAGCAAGGATCTGAATTTCGCCGTGTCCGAGAAAGATATCAAAGACTTTAGCTTGCTGAAGAACTACAACCTCGATCGGATGAAGGAGTTCAATCTGTCGTTGGATAGAATGCGAGACACTCATATCGGTAACTTCGCGTTGGAAAGATTGCGTGGTGGTTCCGGTTTGCTTGAAACTCCACCGATATTGGAGCACGGCGACTTGAAGGGTATGCAAATGCAGCCGAGGAATCAGGAATTGGAGGCGATCGCGTTGGAGAGGATGAGACGATCGCATCTACTGGGCACCGAACTGTCGGCACAGAATTTGTCGACCCAATTGTCGCATCCCCATTCGATCACGCAGATGCAGCACTCTCAGCAGCAACAGCAACAGCAGGCGAAATCTTTTACTATTGACGCGATTCTTGGGTTGAGGAATAATCCCAGGGAGAAACGGAGTCAACAGCAACAGTACAGAAAGCATCAGGGTATTTCTAATTTCACTGATTATTTATTTGCAGACAGCGAATTTTTATGCGAATTATAATATTCATGGTACCAGTTCAGAGAAGCTTTAGATAATCATTTCTTTAAGATGCATGAAATCTGTAGTTTTGTTAGTGTGTGTGTAAGTTTGCTTATATGCACAGTTTGAAAAATGAATAAAATCCGCAGTCTAATCATGACTGTCTCACTGTCACGACCACGACACACGATAGCGACGACAGCAACAATCATTGCAGTTACTCTCTTTCATTTAACTTCAATTCCTTTGAAAACAAATGCAAACAGTGCGATGATAGTTTAGCTAGAAAATCCTTGTACCGTCGCGCTCACGATTTACAAAATTCTTGTCGGCTTCTTGGTGAGAACTAACAAATATTCTAAATTCTGTTCAATACGACCTCGAGGCCTTTTGGATCCTCTACGTTAAACGTTATCCAAATTTTAAGGTACGAGGAATATAATATGGTTTTTCTTCTGACGTTATTGTAACCTCTGCAAACATCACGATAAATGTCAAGTATTCAAATCTTCAATTATTCATATTTTATTTCAATCTTTAACATTTCTTTGGAAAGCTTATTTATTATATCAATGCCAATGGTAGTATAGAAACTAACTAATCCAACTAGTCGTGATCCATGGAAAGCATTAGAAATAGAGAGAGAGAGAAGAGAATGTGTCACATGTTCTATGTATATGTGCAAAATCTGTTCAAAATCCTTTGAGTCATTCGTACATTGTTTTTGTGAGAAATCTTTAATCGCTTATAACTAAAAAATAGAACTTCGGACGCAATCTTTCTTGCATTGGATTTTTGCATTATTTTGGACGATGGAATCATCCCTTAAAATTTCTCTGTATAAAAATTGCCCGCAAGATCGAGTCGACAAGAATTTATTATATCCTTTATCTCTGTGTTAATCTCGTATAATATTTCTTGATTCACCGAATACAAGTAATCCTACATGCGAGCCGAATCCTCGATCGCAGGTCAGGAAAGTGGAACGAAGAACGGTGGCTCGAGTTCGTGTTCCGGCGGCGGCGGTAAGCTGAAGAGAGTGCGTACGATATTCACCGCGGAGCAATTGGAGCGGCTGGAGGGAGAGTTCGCGCGGCAACAGTACATGGTCGGACCTGAGAGGCTTTACCTGGCGCACGCACTCAGGCTGACCGAGGCCCAGGTGAAGGTCTGGTTCCAAAATCGGCGGATCAAGTGGCGGAAACACCACCACGAGCAGCAGAGCCAGAGGGTGCACGAGTTCCAGCGGTCGCTGAACTCCTCGCTGGAGCACGAAGACAGCAACGAGGCCGACAAATGGTGAAAAGAATTCTGGGTGCACCTTGACTGAAACGCGCCGCTTCGTTTCCTCGTTTCTTTCGTTCTCCGACTCTGAAACATGTTAGACTCGCGTCCAGGGAGAGCTTGATCGACCAGGAACGATTCTTACGTGCGTCTCCCGCTTTCTTAACTCTATATTTTTCATTTTTGTGAGTTTCGTTTGAACGACTCGTTTGGATGGAACATGAGGAATAGAAGAGTACAAGTTGTAGATTTATCAGGACTTTGAAGAAGAGACGAGACTGGTGATGCTTTGATAAGAAATTTTCTAACCAAGACTCAGTGCGTTACTCGATAAAGATTGCAGATCTTTGAATAGACGAATCACCGGTTAGTTTCTCGTTCTCTTATCGGTGCCGTTTAGACACTCGCGTGATGATGAGATACTAGATACACTCGTCGATCAAGTGCAAAAGTGAAAGGGAAGTTCAACGACTACTTTCTCGCTGACAAATGAACGGCGAAACACCGACGATGAAACAAATAGAGAATTACAAACTGAAATACGTGCCCCAATCGTATCTCGAAGCAAGAGATACGCCCGATACGTGTTGGAAACATCCGCAGAAGAGGAGTCAATCGTTTCCAGTTGCTAGGAGCAGCAAGTAAGTACTCGTCGCCCGTTGATGAAAGATGTCGAGAGTTTTCTCTCCTACGGGGATTGTTCTTAAGGAATCCGGAATCGGTGATGAGCTACTATTCCGCGTCGACTACTTACAAGCCGCAGAGAAATACTTATTCGAATCCGATGTACTCGAAGTACACGTCGCCTCACGATCCCGACGTGTCGCACATGCATTGCCATTCGAAGGCCCCCAGGGATAAATACTCGAACTCCCCGACGACCAGGAAAGCCCACTTCGACGACGAGCTTGGGAATATCGAGAAGATAAAGTACGAGGAATTGGAGAATTTCACGGAGGATAACGGGGAGGAGGATGTTGAAGAAGAAATTACAGGTTGAAAATATAATACATTCAGTTGGCGCATTTTTGGCAGCACTGATTGTTTCCTTTAAGAGGCTATTATAGTGTGACGATTGAAAAAGATAAACATTTTTGACGAATTTTCTCTCAATGTACTGCATGTAATAGTACAAACTATTTTTTCGCTAAAAGGTCTGCTGTAGGAAACAAATTCTTTTTAAAAGTACATATTTATTTATTTAACCCTTTGCTCTCCGAACCGTCCCGGACGTTACCAGCTATTCGGCGCCACTTTGTCGCAAAAACGTACACTTACGAATCCATGTATTTCTCAAAAAGTTACACTGGAATAAGTTGATTCCCCGGAATCGCTAATAAACTATCATGTCCCCTCAGAGGGGACAGCGGAGTGCAAAGGGTTAATTCTATATTTTTATGAATAGATCCTACGAATGAAGAATTTATCTTGGTGCAGCTAATTGGATCCTTCTAGGTGAAATGAATACGTTTTCATACCATAAAAAATTATTTTCTATTCTCCTAGAGTAGATTTTCCAGCGAGAAAGTTTCATCCAGTACTCTTCAGAGAAGATTCGTAAAAAATGCTTAATTATTTCAGTCACTCTGTAATAAATCCTTAATGTGTCTATAATCATAAAAGGTGTAATTTATACAGAGGAGGATCGTGAGGAGCTAGTCGAATTTTTGGATAAAGATTACGAAGAGCAGGAAGCGGATGACGAAATAGATGACGAGTCCGATCCTTCTCCTCAGACTCACAGACCTCCGAGAAGTAAGAATGAAGCGTTGTTAAAGCAGCAGCAGCAACAGCAACAGCAGCAGCAACAGCAACAGCAGCGATGGAGACCCATGGAGCAGAAACTTCGTTGCCAGCAACACATGATTATGCAAACTCATCCGTCATCCGCCAGGTAAACTAATTTTCCTCTGCTTTCCCTTTCACCCAATTTGAAAGTACATCTGACCCTCCTTTTATTAAAAAAAAAGTTGAAACCGAGTAAAGGAAAATAGTGTAAAAAATTCATTTACTATATAATTCCCACTGTTGCTTAAATCAACAGTTTTACCAACGCAGCCCTAGTCACTTGCCAAGAGATGTAATACGAATCGTCAGTAGGAATGATAATATTGCGTTGTTAACATGTTCGTGAACATAACGTAGACGAATAGAAACTAGAGCCTGACAAACCAAAACTTAGTACTTGTACACCTGACCAATTTTTTAACTGCGAATAAATCGTTTTAAAAAAAATTGTGCAACTATGAATAAATCATGTTAATGAAAACCGTGTAACTTTAAAGTCATGTATAAAAAATACCATGTGTAAGGAGGGTCAGATGTACAAATCCTTTCGTTTAATTCGTTCTCGGAGACTGAGTGATTCTTGGAACATCCAGGTACTACCATAGCGTGGCCGAGCATGAGATACCTGAGCCCTTATCAGAAGAAGAGTTCGTCCGAACGTCGGCGAGGAGTCCGACGAGACGGAAGAACACGGATTACCATAATTGGTCGTCGTCAAGGAACGATCACGATCAGTACAACGATTTTACGATCGAGACACCTCGACGAGCTCGCACGAAACCGGACGTCGATCGACTGCTGGATACCGAATTGAACAGGTCGAGAAAGTGCAACCGCTGTGGCAGTTTATCAGCTAAAAAGGTAGAATCACCGAAGGGATGCAGATTCGATGATCGCGCGAATATTCCAACCAAAGGGCCAATCGGTGAGATAATATTAATACAATTTGCTAAATGTCTATACAGGGTGAGTCAATTAAAATACACCTGACCCTCCTTTTACACGATGAAAGCGAATGGAGTAAAAGAAAATTGTGTAAAAAATAGTCATGCAAATACTGATAACAGATAGCAGAACTCTAAATAAATCGTGTTAGTGGAAAAGGTCTTGTATAAATTTTTTACTTCATGGAACTTATTGATAAAAATTACTTATTATAATTTGTCGAATTAAGATACATTTTTGTGAGACTAAAATCAGTGAAAATTATTTATTTCTTTGAAAATTCAATGAATATTATTTCCTACGACTCACCCTGTACAGCGATGAGGCAAATTCTATTCACGAGGATGGTTTAAAATTGCTTCAGGCGACGAGCCCGACGAGATGTACTGCGGCCGGTGTAACCTGAGATACAACACGAAAGACGCTCTCGACGTTCCAACGTCCATGTTCGCTGCAAAACCGCGTCGATCCCGAGAGGTGAAATCGCCGACGATCTACGAAGTCCCAGAACAAGCGCAGGACAAAATCTCGCGCGACTACGCGCGAACCTCGCCACCGAGGTACCAAAGGAAATCTGCGGAACCATACCCGGAAAGAGCCAAACGCTCGTTGCATACTTCTCAAGGCACTGCGCGAATACAATCTAGATACGTCGAGTAAAATAATTTCTTTAAGACTAAAATCACCCGGAAGAAGTGTACGAAAAGATCGGATTTGGAAAAAATTAGATCGTACAGTGTAAAATAATTTTTTTAGACATTTTTCGTGACATTTCATGATCGAAGATCTTTTCCTGTTCCCAGGCGACTCTGACGAGTATTTTCATATAAAGACTTCGTCCCTGTATCTCTATTTAAGGATGTGTGTGTCGATAAAAAAAACAATGGTAGAAACGAGTCCCTTTCGTTGTAAACTAATTTCTGAGAGACTTTGATCCGCAAGGGCGTAGCAAATATAAAATAATATAAAGGAATCTTCTCGATCGTTTCCCTCCTACTGGTTGTGTAATATATATTTTTGTAACTGTCCTCGGGTCTCGTAGATGTTAAACACGTGTTGTCTGAGGCTAGTAGAAACGCGAGTATGTACATAACGCGATTAGGTGAATCGATTAGAAGTTTGAACGTGTCGCTAATACCCCGCTTTCCGTCTTCGGTGTTCGACGATCTCCTGAATGATAAGTCACCGTTACCCTCGGCACGAAATCGATTGTATATACGCGATACACCGTAATGCTAACGATTCTGTGTAATAAACCTTCGAATCTATACACTGTGCCCTATCTACTTTACCTGCTCTTCCTAATATAATATATTCCCTAAAACTGAAATTACTTTTTGAAAATTAATATTGAAACAAGTTTGAAGCGGCGTTTGGATTTTAAAGAAAACTTTATCAAAAGTTCTGAATACAAGATAATGATAAAATAAAAGTATTGAGATAAAAATTTAAAACCTGATAAAACCCCAAGTCATTTTCATCAATTAAAAAATGAATATCGGAACAGATGTGGGAAGGTGTTTGACTTTCAAAAAATTTTATTAGGAATTGTGAGTTCCAGATTCTAATAAAATAAAAGATTCAAAGTATTACAAAAAGGCAAATTATTTTTTTTAAATTAATATTGAAACAGATTTAACAAAGTTTGAACGAAAATTTTATTAAAGGTCGTGAGTTGAAGATTTTAATAAAATAAAAAGAGATGGGAAACCTGATTCAATCAAAGGCAACGAATATTTGCTAAGAATCAAATTGAATAAGTAAAACCGCGGTAAGCTGTGCTCGAATTCGGTTTTTCCGTGCCGCGCAATTGGTACTAATTAATTTACGGCCACGTCTTACGCTTTCCCAGAACTTTATTCGAGCCGGGGCGCAGCTTTTTGCCAGGCCACAAAGAGGCGGGCCGCTTCCGCCGACGCTTTTGTTTAAATATTAATAACGCCGGGAAACTCTGTCGCTCTGCTCTGGCCGCGGCGGAGGGCCGCGCTTTGTTCAATTAAACTTAATATCTTTATTATATCAGGCCGTCGAAAGCGGATATTATTTATTGCGGTAGAACTCGGGGAGTCGGGCGAGGTAATTCCTCCCTTAAAAAGAACTTCGCCTCTGCCGCGTACAAAAGTGTTGCCAGAAATTACTGAGGAATTATCAAACAGACGAGTTCAGAAGTTCACTAATTTAATTTCCGATGATTATTCAATTGTTCTCGTCAGACTACTTTTTACCTGCGATTCGAGTGTCAGCTGATGAAACGGGGAGAAAATAGTAGGTAATCGGTCGCGCGTCCATCGAACAGCGTAATTCTATCACGGAAAAATCTGACGCGTATGACGTCGGTAACTAATATTCGCTCGTTACGCGCGCCCCTTTTGTCGCGGTGATAAATTAGCCGTCGACCCATGTCAAAGGTGCACAAAGAAAGCAAACCTTTGATGGAGAATCATGCGGACTTCGCTATCGCATGGAACCATCGGGGGATATCGATCGGAAACAAGTGGGTGCTACACTGTCTAATTTGTTTGTTAAATCTGCCTTGTTCGCCTCCATTAGACAGTAAGCGTATTAATAGAGTCGGGATACATTTTAGTAAAATTTACATGCTTAACGGGAAGCCTAGTTACGATTATTTTTAGAAAAGTTGTTTCGATTGAATCTTGTAGGAGAACAGGAGTAAAGTAATGAATTTCGTCTTTGAAATAAAACGTTACACCAACGAGATATCATTAATCGACGAGTTAACTTGCCAGTTAACAACTTGGACGGTATCCGAGATCTCCAGCGCCAAGCGAGCTTATTTCCTGGGAAGAAATCACGACGCGGCGGAAATTTGCCGCGAGAAACGGCGGCGAAACACGGAGGGAGAGGAAAAGAGCCAGGCGAGAGGTGATAAGCCTCGATATCACGAGCTACAGCCCCTGCGCGCGAGATGTAAGCTCCGCCCTATCCCTGGGGTTACAGCGCGGCACTTCCAAGAACCCCCTGGAACGCTCCCACCCTCAGCATAGGAGGATAACCCAACCCCCGGTGTTCCATCGTCGTTGGCATCCGCGGCATTCCAATTAGCTCGCGAATCAAAAGAGCCCCACTGCCTTTGTGGGGTCTCACCCCCCGAGCCACCCCTGCTAACTGTCTCCTTCGCTCTCCCGGGTCCTCTCTTTCCACCGACAACGCTCCCTTTTACTCCTTCGCGTTGCCGTCCCTTTCTTCATTCCGCTTTTCGACTGGTTCCCGGTTCCGCCGTCTGTCTTCCTTTACCCCACGGTGTATATAAATACGGGGGTTGATCTCCTTCCTTTGCCGTTTTTATTTTACGAGTTCTTTTTGTCCTTCCATCGAAATTTATTTTTTTCAGCTCGTTTCATTTTCCGAAAGTAAATAATGAAATATTTAATAACAATCGATGCGTTCAATTGCCTGTCTCAAACTCCAAAAGTTCGGAAGAATAGATTTGTTTTAGCTCGTTTCCTTCTCGTAAGGTAAATGATGGAATGTTTAATTATAATCGATGGATTCAATTGCTTGTCCCGAGCTCCAAAAGTTCGAAAGAATAAATAAATGTGTCTTTTATGACGTTTCACGTAATTGCGATATTAAATGAATATCGGAATCGGTGCTTAAATGAAACTGAATTGAACTTGATAAGATTAATAAATTAAAAATATTCGAACAGGATTGGTCAGTAATCGTGAACTGATATGAGAAAGGGGTTTAATAACGCGCGCCCGGGACCGGATTTTGACATAATTTCGCGTTACGTCGATCTCATCACCGGTCCGGTTTCCAATTCGCACGGTCAAGTACGCTTCTGGCAATTAGCGAAAAAATGTCATGTAATAATTTCGATGAAACAAAGCAGAATCCTGGCCGCTCGACCGCCAGGAATCCTTAACGGGCGGGGATTTTAATCTCGAATCATCTCGTCCTGGTGGTCCCTAAAAAAGCAGTGGTCAGAGGGCGGAAGGAGATAAGGAAAAAAGAACAAAAAATATCGTACGGATTTATGGAAATCGGACGGTGCGCCTGTGTCCGTTGTGTACCTGCGCGGCACACGGACCGGGAACACCGCGGCGATTTTAATATCCGCGAATGATAAACAAAGTGGTATCTAACGAAGTGGATAGAGGCGCGCCGCGCCGTAATAAAATTTGTGTTGCCGCTTCGTCGCGGCCGGAAACGTCACGAGCGGTTTCCTCCGATTTCAATTAGCCCTGGCGACCCTGGCTTGTCTCCTATGTGTCTGTGTGTATGAGCCTACGGGTGGATGTAGATCGTAGATGTTTCAGAAGGGGTACGAGTTAGCTCGGAGAAACTATTTTTCGATCCTCGTTTATTCTTTGATTTGTCAAACACAACGGAGACTCGTGTCAGAAAATGTTTCACTTTGGATGTAAAACGATTGACATATCAATATATTTATTCTAATATGTACATATATGATAAAAATGAGATTTTATAGAAAAGTAAAAGAAGAACGTATCATTTCTGTCTGGTTTTATACTATTTTAATAGATATCATATTCATCATATCGTATAATAGATATAATAATACAACTAAAATAGATATCAAGTAAATAACGAAATATAAAAATATATTAATATAAAACATATAAAGAGGGAATTGTAAATATAGGTTTAGTTAGAGACGCAAGTGAATTGATTGTGAGAGAGCAACGGAAAATAAGTGATAGGCGGCGTGAGGGAGACAAGTATGAGATAGACAGCGGATTTTATACATTTATAAGGAAACGGAATATGTAAAAATTATGAATGCTGCGTGTAATGTATAAACCTGTCGTTTTAATAGTAATACAAAATGAACAAAGTTAGAAATATTCAACTGATTCCTCTACTCCTTTTAAATTACAGTTCAATAAAATATATATGAAACACATAAACTAAGTCTTCTAACATCCTAAAGAAAATTAAGTTATTCAGCCCAATATTAAAATGTTATTTAGTCTTGAAATCGGATATTAATAAGAGTCACTGTATATCGTCCCATAGAATATCACTCCAGATATAGCCCCCCAATATCCCGTTTATTAAGAATTTTTCAAAGAGCAAAGGGAATAATTGCAGCGATGCGTAGGAGGCTGCGATCGCGGAATACGTCGGCACGATCAAAGAACATTCCTCCGCGTGAAACGCGCTGGCGAACCGCGTTAGATTCATATCGAACCATGACTGAATCTATAACCGGCATAAGCGAACAGCCCACATGTATCCCTTTATTGCACGCCTCATATGTTCTTAAGTCATAATTCAAAGATATCAATTAAAACGTTTGATTGCCGCGAACGTGCAAACACTAATTGAATTCGTAGAACACCGAAAAGTACAATAATGAAACACAAGAGGATGCATCGTGCAACCCGGGGAGCGTAAGAATATTGCGGCGTGTTCAATGGCTGGGAAAGAAGCGGCCGTGGTCCAATTAACGTTGTAGATGCGATAACAAGTGGTACCGGTTTAATTTATCGTACGACGAAGCGACAAATTGCAATATTCTTCCGAGATTCGTTGTCCCGCGTCACTGAACAGCATGACCGATGCTCCCGTTATTAAGGGGCGAGAAGCATACAAATATTTTCGCTACGATTAGTCGTCGCCGTTGCTTCAACACTCTGCACCTGCATCTCTGAAACCATCATACATCATAACTTCGATCACGGGTGTTGGTCACGAGGAGCTTCAATAACGATGCAATCTCATTCAGACTCTCGAATAGTGGTAGCTATGAACGAACATCTCATCGAATAATGCAGATATTAATAGCACAAAGCGATGTTTGGAATTACGACGAGGAACATAATTGACTTAATAAATTCTTTAAATATTTGTAATTAATTATTTTATATATTTATACATTTTTCCTAGTGTTCAACAGTAAAAACAATTTATCGTTCAATTTTGGTTTGCAATAACCAAAGGAGCATGAATCTAGATATTACTGTCGGTTTATAGCTGTCGCTAATCGTGACCACGAATATACATGTCGTAAAAAGCATAACCGCTTTTGTCGAGGGATGCACGCAGTAGGGTTGCGTACAGCTCGCATTCATAACATCAGGCGGGGTAATAAAAGTCACCACTCTCTCCCTTCCACCCCTGTTGTTTGCCTGGAGAACTGGAGGGATCGCGGAGGCACGTAGGTGAATCAAAAAGCGACGAGGGAGCAACGACGCGCACCGACGTTATTGTGTAACGTCCTCCGCATACGCATTTTTCTCGCGAACTCGTGTATCCTCTCCACATTAAATACACGTACTTAAAAAATTTTACATAATAATCAGATTGCTAGAAATGGGTTCTGAATATCTAATTGAATTAAAACGTCTTTGAAATATTGTTTAGTTAT